>NW_013665807.1:245358-274051 GCF_000517525.1 Limulus polyphemus | reverse complement strand
CAACTGTATAGAGGGAGCGTAAAACGATTGCACTATGGAGTGTAACGTATTTAGTTCGTACTTACTGATTTGAACCAATGCACTAAAATAGGAAAATTACAATTAATCAGTACTAGATCATTTTTGAACATTATATTCATCATATGAATACAAAATACCTTTATTCCGCTGATGATGGTCTTTAATAACTTATCTAGTACATCTATTTATTCACGATAAGAATAGAATAAAAAAACTTTATTCCATTGATGATGGTGTTTAATAACATATATAGTGCACCTATCTATTTACTTTATTCCACTGATAATGGTGTTTGATAACAGCTACATATCTGTTCATCAAATGAATAAAAATAAACCTTTATTCCCTTGATGATATTGTTGGATAACATAGCTAGTGCACCTATCTATACACCATATGAATAAAAAAGAACTTTTATTCCACTGATGATTATGTTTCTAGTACATCTACCTATACACCATATGAATGAAACAAAAACTGTTCCGCTGATTATGGTGTGAAATAGCATAGCTAGTGCACCTATCGTTTCATCATATGAGCAAAAGTACTTTATTTCATTAAAATGGTGATGTTTAATGACATAGTTAGTGCACTTATCCATAATGCAAGGATTGTTTACGACAGGTTTTTATCTACCTTGACCTGAAAAATCGCTTTACACCAGTCCCAGCAAATTAATGAATAACAGATATTTTTGAAATTTGACTTCGACAGTTGTTCTTCCTATGAGATCTCTGACGGAACTTAAAAAAATTACTTTTGGGAACGGGTATGTATTCTTGCTAACCCTTCAAACACTTCATATCCCAAATTGTTACCTTTATTGACATGCAGTTCTAATTGTTCATCCGAATCCAGTTCGTTTATTTGTTTTTAAAGGAAAGCCACATTGAACCGATTGCTGTGAACTGAACCCCAGATTTTAGCGTTGAAGTTCCGTAGACTTACCACTGTCCCATCGGGGAACCAAATCTTGTATCTATAGGATATATAAACACAAGGTAAATATATAGTTATAACAAATTATACTACAAACCATCTATTTCAACAGTATACATTTTATTACCAAGCTTTTGGGCATACAAAGTAAATTTCATGCATTTCAGTAGATAATTCTGGTAAGCAATTCAAACCATTTTTCTCTAAATTGCTTCAGCTTGTCTCGGATTACTTTACTAAACAAGTACTTCGGGGGGGGGGGGGTGCTTATTTGAGGAGTTTAAAATTTCCACCTTAAATCTAGAAACATAATAATATAAACTATTTGGAGTACCCGTCCCCTGGATGGAAGTTATGTCGATTCATGAAAGGTTATCTTAGGACATGAAAAGTTGCTTCCCTTATATGTAATTGTAAAAAATGCAAAAACGCCCATACAAACTGCAAAATATAAAATGTGCAACAGCAAATTTGTATGTATCTTTCCATGGACCCAATGAACCTCCATACCAAATTTAGTAAATATCCATATGCAGGGGGCGAAGTATTGTTTAAAACAGTAAAATCGCCCAAAAACCGCAAAACTGAAAATGTGCATTTATCTCCCCATGGACACAATCGACCTCCATAACAAATTTGGTGAAGGTCCATCCACAGGAGGTGAGGTAGTGGTGAAAAACGCAATAACACCCATAAAAACCGCAAAATGTAAAACGGACCCAATGAACATCGATACCTATATTGGTAAAGATCCATCTACAGGAGGCGAAGTAGTGGTAAACAACGCCAAACCGCCCATAAATACCGCAAAACTAAAAATGTGTATGTACCTCCCGCAAGGACCTAATGAACCTCCTTACTAATTTTGATGAAGATTTATCCACACCCTGTGAAGTAGTTATATAGACATACAAAAGGCAGTACTATCATATTTGTATAGATATAATGAAATAAAATCGCTATGCTGTCACTATATCTAACAATATCTAAATAATTAATTTATACAAAACGATAACCCAAAAGTTCAAAATTGAGAGACATGTTTTAAAAAAATCATGTGAATATAAAGAATGTTTTCCATTTCTTTAACAATTAGTTTTATTATTGTTGTTTAAGTATATTTAATTCTATTATGCAAAATGTCGATTACAAATGAGAAATGACAAAACTGCTCGAATTAGATTGTTTTGTTTTTTTCTATCTAGTCTCGCCATCAGTCGAAAATATACGAAAACAGAATTTTACGGCTCTTATAACCTTGTCAAATTGCAGTTAATAAAATTATTCTATACCTTGTCTTTTAAATAACGGCCATAGCTCGGACATGAAACCTATTTACTTTAATTTTAATTAAATCTTGTGATTTTTGTTATTATATGTTGTAAAGTTTGCTAAATTACATTTGCCTTTTTTTCAGAATTTCATGTCCCGTCAATATTAAATGGTGCTTGAAGCCTTAGGACTTTATGTGTGTAATTATAGCTGTAATTAAAATGTGTTACACAGATAATGATAATGTCACTATTTCCTTATAAATTTGATCAAGAACAGTTGTCACACATCTTACGCGAAGAATTAAAAGCACAATGAGATTTAAGTAGAATTAAATAAAGAAAGATAATTGCATTGTTTATTATTAAATAAATTTTATTATTCATTTTAGATTATAATAACACTTTTTTTTAAATATAGCAAGCAAGTTCCACTGACAAATCATTTTATGAACAACAAAAAACAAAACAGTTCTCTCCTTTTCTCCAAAAATACAAATCTTTCAATTTCAGAAAGTAGAATTTTCATTTTTCATAGTCGAGGGTTTATTCTTTTATACAAAATGTTATCTTCAAGCGATGTTGAGCTAGAAAAAGCATTATTGTCTATTGAATAGTCTTCTACAACGAACAGGCGTGTCAAAGAAGCAAAGCACATACAAAGAACGGTCTGCCCTTTGTCAGAATGGTGGTACCTAACTTACAAAAGTACTGAAGTGTCTTTCTAACTACCACATAAAAGACAAAAGAGTTAATTTCCTAGTAAAAGTAGCTTTGACGAACATGGTGAACAAAAGTACCAATTGATGGGCACTTTCTTTACAAACCGAACCTTTCTTCTTTACTTGCTTAAAATATTCGGAGTAAAATTTCAAACAAACTTCTCTATTCAAGCAATACTGCATAATATCGTTTTGTGTGACTAGTTCTTGGAATAAAATATTATTTAGTATTAAAAACCTTAAAGATACTTGATAGATAAAAAATATTTCGATTCTTAATTACTGATTTTTAATTTGATTTAGGGTTGGAAGTTTCAAAATATTACTTGCTATATTAGTATAAGTTTGAATGAGCTTGATGATGACTGAAGATTGAGTAAAATCTGTACATGCTGACTTCGTGTAAATGACTTTTACTTGAATATGCGATAGTGTTTTACAATAAATAAATAAAATTTAATCAGTTAAAACTATTTGTTACAAGTAAAAAAAATATAGTAGAAGTCTTTGTTACTAAATGAGCTAACTATGAACGTTTTTAACTATGTCTAACAGGTTTTATACATACTTATGCCTTCCACTTTCGAATTCGATGACGAGGAACCCATTTTGAGACTAAGAATTCTTGGAGACGGCTTGAATGGCTAATGAAGAAAACTTTAATATAAGTTTATCATAACAGCAAATGCACAACGTTTCGACAAGGTTTTGTCATCATCAGGTACAATAAAAGTGGAAAGAAGTCCTTGTGAAGAATAAATATAGTGAGTGCATCTGACATTTAACTTTTTGCCAAAACCACAATATGTAATAAAGTCCTAGAAACATAAAACAAAGTTTAGAAAGCTGTGATTTATCATGGGTAAATGTAATACTTCAGCTACAATATTGTGTGACTAAATGAGTTTTTTCCATGCAGTAGATAATACACAAGTCACATAATGGAATGAAGTATTCGATTTATTTCTAATGAGTTATAAAAACATACAAGGATGTACCTGCAGCGAACTGTTCATTACTTATTAATATACAGATAATTTTGACAACATACACTCTGGTGTTATAGATGTTGTGAAACTAAGCAATAAAATATTATATGTTTAGGGTCTTTATTAAGATTAACATACTGTATACGTATATTTCCTGATAATAAGTTTTAGTTTTTAAGAGGTCAATAAAGATAACATGTAATTGTCTTGGTAAAAAGAGTTTTGCACAATACATAACTAGCCAACTGTTGCAATTTCTAATTATACTGAAAGTTTCCGTGCTATGGAAAATATATTCGCGTAATATTGTTTTTGTTGTTGAAAGGTTACACAATGAGCTATCTGTGTTGTGCCTACCACGGGTATCAAAACGTGGGTTTTAGCATCATTAAGTCTTCAGACTTACCACTGAAGATTGATATATTTCATGATACACTTCACAAGTGGAATGGCGTTGACATATCCATAGTTATCTGCTGAGTCACCTAACTGCCTTAAAATGCACATTATTCACATATATTATTATATACACGAAGGATATGTTTATTGTGTTTTAAGATGCGCAATTTAAATTTATACTCATATGAACTATAAGAAATTTTGGTTTAATTCAAATTAATTTAACGCTCAAATTTTGGGCTTAATCCTTGCAGCGACCCCAAATTCTTCTGCGATACACTTTGTGCGATAGAAAGAGTAGTTCATTGCTTAAACATAGAGTATATTTAAATTTTATTAACTAACTTTTTATTTTTCTTTGGAAAGTCACTCAGTGTTTATGGAAACTTTCAAACATTTTAATAAGATAATAATGATCGATAAATGACACCTGATACTATTAAAACTACTTTTTCTTATAATTCTCGACAACTTTGTTGGGAATATTATTTTGTCGTTGTGAATATTATATAAATAAATTTAAGCATGTTAGTCGGTGGTTTCTTAACGTCCTTGCCCCCCAGTGGCACAGCGGTATGTCTGCGGACTTACAACGCTAGAAACCGGGTTTCGATACCCGTGGTGGGCAGAGCACAGATAGCCCTTGTGTAGCTTTGTGCATAATTAAAAACAAACAAACAAACAAACTTAACGTCCTGCCATGGAATGACATCCTATCGTATGTCATCAATATTAACAATAGAATTAAAACCAGTAAATTAGTGTTGCACCCTAGAACCTTAGACAGTTGTTCTGAAAGTATAGTCTATGAATCAAATGTTATTATAACTATTCTAAAAGACTAAGCTTGAATTATTAGTGAGCATGACATGTGTTTTCCTATACGATCTACTTCAATTCCATAACATATCATTTGTCAGAAAATAATGATCGCTTAGTAAGAACTCAAAGTAATTAAAGCAGTGACTTGTGCTCGCATACAAGAGCAACGTGATTTGAGCCCATTTGAAATGACATTTTGCTCAACAAAAACTGTTTTTTGTTGTTTTTTCTCCAGAAGGAATACTTCTTCCTGCTTAGGAAACGAAAGGTTAACTAAGGAAATTACTCATAGGAAAACTCCAATTTTGTTTCTCTTATCTTGGGGAGCAAATACACAAGGATTCTGCATCAGAACAATTTAAGATAATAATATATTCGAGGTATTTTTCAACGTTTTCACTATTTGTCAGAAGACAGTATATTAGATACATCCTAATTTAATCAATGACACTGAAGAAAGTTCAGCTGTTCTTGGCGTTTAAGAAAAAGATATCTTGGAAATTTCAAAGACTAGATTTTGAAACTACTCTGTTTAACAAAACAATCATTTTACTTTGTCTGAAATAAAAAGCTCTAGTTTGAAAATAAGGTTGATATTTCTTATAATTAAATCAAGCTAACATTTACATATTAGCTAAACGTGCCTCAAAATATAAATCATTTTAATTATTTTTAAAGTACAATATTTCCATGTAATCAATACATTGAAAAAATTATACGGCATGAAATTCTTTATTTATGACAAATGTATCAATTATTAATGACAATATATTCTTCACGTAGATAAAGTGAGACTCAAAGTATGTTAGAAATACTCAATCTGCGAAAAATAGATATATAAATGTATTTGTTCAAAATGTATGTAAATAGATGTACATTTTACCTAATACAAAAACTCATTTTAAGTACAACCTTAAAGCCGTAAACCAAGCAGATTTTATCAGATCTTCCCTTAGGATGGCCTGAAAGTCACTAAAAATTTGTCACTTCGTTTTCCATATTCTTTAATAACGCAATGAGTTGACACAACCTCTTCCATCATACTAGAAGTCACAAAGACAGTTGTCACATTCTTTCCTCAGAGTTGTCAGATTCTTTCACATCCTAATACAATACTAACAGTTGTCATAAACTATTCTTCCTCGGAATTCTCTCATTTTCTCACATCTTACCACAGTACGAAAGTAACAAAGAGAGTTGTCACAACATCTCTTCCCTCAAAGTAGTCACATTCTCTCATATGCTACTGTCACAATATTAACGTCAAAAAGACTGTTGTCACAGCCTCACTTCTCTCAGAATTGTCACATTATCTCACACGCTATTAAAGTTACCTAAACAGTAGTCACTACTTCTCTCATATAGTTGTCCGATTCTCTCACATTATTAAAGTCTACTAAACAGTTGTCACAGCGTGTTCTCCCTCGGAACTGTCACTTCCGCTTTTCCTTCAGAGTTATCACATTATCTCACATTCACATACAGTCCTCAAATGTCACAGCCTCTCTTCACTCTGAATTGTCTCATTGTCTAACATCCTACTACGTGTTAAAGTCTCAGAAACAGTACTCAATATCTTTCCTCCCTCATACATGTTACATTATTCAGCACCATACCATAGTATCAAAGTCTCCTGGGCAATAACCACAACTTCTCCCTGCTCAGAGTTGTAACATTTTCCCACATCCTACCACAGTATTGAAGTCATCAAAATCATTGTAGCTTTACTCTCCCAGTGTTGTAACACTTTCAACTGTTCCACTAAAGTATTAAAGTCACCTGAACGGTAGTCACAACCTTTAATTCCCCAGAGTTGTCCCTTTCTGTTCTTTCTCAAAGTTTTCGTATTCTCTCATACATGAACATAGTATTAAAGTCACTAAAACAAATATCGTACTCTCTCCTCCCTCATAGATATCACATTTTCTCATCCTACCGCAGTATTAAACTCAAGCACATAAGGTCACAAAATCTTCTCCCACAGAGTTGCCACATTCTCTCACATAATACTCCAATATTAAAGTCATCAAAACCTTTGTCATGTCCTCACTTAACTCAATGTTTTCCCATTCACGTCTTACCAACGCTGATTTCATAAACATTTATCTTGCCCTCCTCTAAAAGTGGGCACAGTATATAGAGGTAATGTGAAACTATGTGCTTAACAACAAACAAATACTCCAACCTCAAAGTTGTTACTCTCTTTAACGTCCAACAATAGTATTAAAGTCAATAAGACAATTGTCACTCCCTCTCCTTCCTCATAATTGTCACATTCTCTCTCATCCTACCACACTATTGAATTCATTTCTACTGTTCTCATAGTTTCTCTTCTTTTACAGTTTTGCACATTCTCATACATCATCCCACAGTATTAAAATCACCAAGATGGTTGTCACCACATCCAATCCCTTAGCCCTCCCAGTGGCACAGAGGTATGTCTGCGGACTTACAATGCTAGAAACCGGGTTTCGATACCCGTGGTAGGCAGAGCACAGATAGCCCATTGTGTTGCTTTGTGCTTAACTTCAAACCAATCCCTTAAAAATGTGACATTCTCTGACATTGTACCAAAGTATTAAATCAATTGAACAGTTATCGCAACCTATACTCCCTCAAATTTATCATGTTCTCTCACACCCACCCACAAAGATTTCTATCAAAACCTCTAAAGTCACAAAGAAAGTTGTCTTAACCTCACTTTCCTCAAATAATGACACTCTCTCCCATCTTACAATCATTAAAGTCATCTGAACAGTTATCACATCTTTTCCTTTCTCATAGTTATCATATTCTCTCACATCCTCAAACAGTATTAAAGCCAACAAGATGGTTATCAAAACCGCTCCTCCCTCAGAGTTATCATATTCTCTCACACCTTAGTATATAAGTCACAAATCAGTTATAACAAATTCACATTCTTAGAGTTGTCACAATCTTTTATATCCTACTCCAGTGTTAACGTCACCTGAACAGTTAGCACAACGTTTTTTTTTGTTGGTTATTTGGCTTAAATTGGCACAAAGCAACTAGGCTATTAGCGTCAAACAACCTGTAAAAAATCTGTAAATAGAATACAATAAAATGTAAAATGAAAACAAGTTAAAAACGAAACAATGCTCAAAAAGTATGTAAAAATCTAAATAGAAGTAAAAAGGCCAATGACTCGTGAAAAAATAGAAACACATTCAAGTTGGACTGTGTCACCATCACCAGTGACACCGTCCAACATCAGGGGTAAACCATTAAAAAATAAATGACTAAAATTGTGCCATCGCTGACGTTCGTAACGGTGTCGTGAAAGTAAAATGCGAGCAATTGTGATCCAAGTGTCACAAAGGCCACACATTGGCGGATCAGACCCACATAAAATAAAATGATGAGCAAGAAACTGTGACCAGTGCGTAGCCTACATAGGACAACTTACAAAAACTAGACGGCCAAAACCAACAGTAGGTTTGTTCTGGAAAAGCTTGTTATAAAGTTGCTTACCCCAAGTCTATTGTCAACTGGCACAAAGATGGGCCTTGAACACAAAACCAAAGTACATATACTGGACAGGTACGGCTGTGACAGCACCAGAGCAGACAGACTTAGCTGCAGTGTTAGCGAGCTCATTCCCACGAATATCAACACGGCCGAGAATCCATAAAAACTGGATAGAGACAGAAGACAGTGAGAAGTGGGCCAATTGTTTCTGAATACCGACGATAACAGTGTGAAAACTTACATTAAGCGATTCCAGGGCCAATAGAGAGCTAAGAGAGTCAGTGTAATTAGTACAGTTAGTGTACTGCTTAGCTTCTACATTATCCTACCAACTTTATGGTACACACTTTTGATTGTAGGGAAATGGGTGTGACGACGAAATATGCATTTAGTTTGGCCTATAAAAGTGATCAGCGGTTTGTTCGGAAGTCATTTCGAACTTGTACATCGAACAATGAGTACACGGAAAGAGCTAATATAGTTCCAGAGGGGGAAGGATAGTTGGATGTAATTTCGAGAAATAGTCTCTACGTGCAATGGTGCAACAATTAAATATACCCAGGTCTACAAATGGCACCGTGTTGAAGAAATGGAATTCCACAGATGACAATGAGCCAAAGAAACAACCAATTAGGCGTAAAATATTGACTTACAGGAGCCGACGTGTCCTGAGAAAGCTGGTTACCTCATCTTGCCATCAGACCCTAGAGAATCTGTGTTTGGTGATACGAGCAGCCACAGACAATCTTATAAATGTTTAAACAATACGTAGAGAGCTGCATACCATGAATTTTCATAGAAGAGCTGCAGCCCACAAGTCATTGATAACAAATGCACACCGTCGATTGGCATGGGGCATCGCACACCAAACCTGGACTATGGAGCAATGGAAATCGGTCCTGTGAAGCAACGAGTCACGCTACATGCTCTTCCAGTCTGGTGGACTTATTTGGGTATGGAGGATGCCTGGAGAATGCTTATTACCTGAGTGTGTTGTCTCAACAGTGAAGGTTGGTGGTATCATGGTCTGGGGGGGGGGGGAGTTCTCATCGCATGGACTAGGTCCATTGGTCGCAGTGCATGGATCCATGAATGCTGAATCCTAAATTGATGTTCTGAACGATTCTGTGTTTCCTACATTATGGCAATTTTATGATACTGGCTTTTACACCTTCTAACATGATAATGCTCTATGTCACAAATCAAGGATTATGAACATGATTTGAAGAGAATAACATCAGAACATTGCAGTGGCCAGCGCAGATCCCCCGACCTTAACCCGACAAAATATTTTTGGGATGAACTGGAATGCAGAATTAAGGCGGCCCTCTTCAGTAGTGGAGCTTACTAATGCTTTAAAGTAGGAGTGGAGCACAATACCACCAGCTTTCTACCAAAAATTGGTAGACAGTCTTCCATGGCGCATTGAAGCAGTCATTAAGCTCAAAGGCGGGTCAACATGCTATTAATTTCTTGAAATAAAGACATATATTATTCATGACTAACTGTGTCCCATGACTTTTGGAAGGATTCTGTATGTGATTCAAGGCAAGAGAAATGGCATACAACTCGGCAGTGAACATAAAATCTGTAGAGAAGGTCCTGTGAGCAACCACCGAGCTACAATAAATCATGGCAGAGACCTCAGAGTCACCTGATTTCACACCATCCGTGAAAACGGGAACAGAAGAATGATTCGAAAGATGTTCGGCAAAAGAGAAAACGATACTTCCAATCAGGACCTTCCTGAGATGACTCAAAGAAAGATCTCAGGCTGGTATGGTAATGAGCCATGGCGGGATGGGATGATCATCGGACAGACCCAATTCGGCCAGCTGCGCCTGGATACAAAGACCAAGAGGAGGGATGGCAGACCGTCTATTCCAAAAGAGCACAACCCACATAGGAAGAAAGACACAACCCCAGGTGGGATGCTATGGTAAGCATCGATGCTTGGTAGCATATTGTAAAGAAAGTTGCAAACAACGAAAATGAAGAGGAGGTTCGTGGGACTCAGTGTACAAACTCTAGACTGCTGAAGTGCAGAAGGCCCCCCTGCAGAGCCACTCGATCTGTTCCCCAAGAGGTGGCAAAGAGGGCACGGAGGATGTTCAGTGCCCTTGTACACTTGACACGAAGCTGCTTAATGTGAGAAATGAAAATAAGCGTACAGTCAAAGATAGACCCTAAGAACTTCGCCTCAGAAGAAGAGCAAGAGAGGTAGGAGAGAGATGGTGCGGTATCTCATAGTGAATGTCATTGGGTCTGACTGATGTACTACCATATCGATGAAGAGCAAGCTTGAGTTCCATCAGTGTAAATGAACGATTATAATCATAGAATCTATCAACCCAAAAGAAAAGGGGCAATCGCTCAGCACAAGAAACAGAAGTGCTGGAAAGGTGGGAAAAGCATTTCCCAAGAGTATCTGCAATGTTCTGTACATCAAAGTATTATAGTTACTTGAATATTTTTCACGAATTCTCATCTCTCAGATACATCATATTCTCTCAATATCTTACCACAATATTAAAGTATCCCTATCAGTATTCACAACCTCTTTTCCCTCAAAGTTGCCTAATATTGCTATATTTTTCTACAATTCTGAAATCACAAAAGGCTTTTGTCGGAAACTTTCCTCCTTCATAGTTTCAGAATCTCTCACGTCATACCATAGTATAAAAGTCACGAAACCTGTTATTACAGCCACTTCTCCTCAGAGTTGTCACGTTTTCTAACATCTTACAACAGTATTAAACTCAGCTGAAGTGTTCTCACATCTTCTCCTCCCTCAGAGGTATCAATTCTCTTATATTTCACCAGCGTAATAAATTCACCTGAACAGTGTCAACACCTCTTTCCCTTTGAGTTATCACATTCTCTCAAATCCTATCTCAATATTTCAGCAGTTGTCACAGCCTCTCATTTCTCAGAGTTGTCACAATCTCTTCTCCCTCAGAGTTGTCAAATTCTCTCAAATCCTATCACAGTATTAAAGTCACATGAATAGCTGCCACAAAATCGTTTCTGTCAGATAAGTCACATTGTCTCTCATCCTACCACAGTATCAAATTTACTAAAACATCAGTCACAAATTTTCTTCTATCAGAGCTCTAACATCCTACCAAATTATTAAAGTCATTTGAACAGTTGTCACCACCTCTCTTTCCTCAGAATTATCATATTCTCTCACGTTCTACCTCAGTATTAAAATAATTTGAGCAGTTTTCACAGCTTCTCCTCCCTCAAAGTTGATACAGCCTCTTTTCCGTAAGTGATTCGATTTCCCATTGTAAACACAGATAGCGTATTTTGTAGCCTTTTTGCTAAAACAAACAAGCATAATACGACATTCTTAGGTCCTATAATGAAAGTAATAATACGATTGAACAAAATTGCAATAATTTGGCTTGTAACTAATATACAATTTTGGCTTGATTTATTTCTAGCCAATCACAGTTTCTCAACCTCAGTTGCCATGCAGTAATTTAATTGTCTATAGTTCAGCTTCGAGAACTCGTAGGCTAGTAATCTAAACATGTAATAAAAGGTCTTTGTCTCTTATTTTCAACTGTGTAAATCAATGTGGTTTCCATCTAGTGAAGATTTTAATACAAATAGGAACAAAGTGACGAAATCTTAGATTGGTGATACGATATGTTGTTGGAAGAAAACGTGTTTGTAAATAACTTCTGCCACAATAAGTCCTTTGATTAGTCAATGTCGGTTTGCAGTATCATAGGGAAATGAATATTTTTCCTAAAACGAGATGAATTAGGCTTAGTTATGTAATTCTACATTCAACAATATCAAGTTTATTTTCGCGACAAAACCTTATCGGAATACGTAACTGATCGAATGGACAAATAATCGAAAATATGTGTACCAAACATATATATATATATATACGTATATATATATTAGCATGAAACGTATTTAAAATTTAAAACGTATATTAAATGAAGTCTTCTTATTAACAATTTGAATAAAAATGGCTGCTAATAATTTTGGTGCGGTTAAAACTTATTTTTACTGTGAGCCATTTATCGTAAACACTGTGAAACTGCCTTGTATTTTTCTAATCAAAACAAATATAAAATCTACAGTTTTATAAAATAAAATATTTATAGAAAATTCTTAAAAGAATGTAGGAAGACATAGAATACATTAATTGAAATGAAAAAAAAAGGTAGACATTTTAACTGATTCTTAAAAAAACATATCACAATGAAATCCTTTAAATTTTGAAAGTCGCAAATTCATACAAATCTCTAATATAAAAGTAATGCGTTTTATTTGAAGACATTACATAATCTATAATATGTAATTATGAAGTTTTGAAATTACTTTTGTTTTGAAATGTAATAAATTAAACACATACACCGTATAGATACGGACACGTCGAGCATGTCTACCAAGTGATTGTGCTAACTCTAAATCAAAGAGAGGAGTTTGCGGACAAGCAAATTCACAAATATACAGCATAAATAATATAGATCATAATTATCATGACCCTTTTTTGCTTTGAATAAAACATCTTTTGACAATGCTAATGTGTTACCACTTGTTGTGATAGTTTATGATCCATAACTAAATATCACTAAGTTTCATATGCCTTCGTAACAACTTCTAGAAACGTTATATCCTATCTGCAGCTATACAAGCTGATGGTATAATTTTTAAGCTTTTGCTATATAACATTTAGTTTATTGTATGATATACTTTAATAAAATCTGGTACTTTACCTTATCTTAAAAAAAAGTATTTTTCGCTTGGATAAGTAAGCTCAATTTACATTTATCTTACTTTGACAAGCTGAAGCACAATAAAACTATTACTAGTTTTGAACGACTTAAATTTTTCTGTGACCAGAAATGTTATGTTTGATTGCTTGTTGTTTTTAGAGGCAAGCCACTTCGGGTTATCTGCTACGTTTACCGCGGAGAATCTAACCTCGGATTTTAACACTGTAAGTTCTGAAACGTAGCGCTGTTCCACCGGGGAATATTTTTTTATGTTATTAAGAAAATATAACGAGTCTTTGTAGGCGCTTTGTACGAGACTCAAGTAAATATTTTAATTTTTAACAATTTTAATTGGTTTTCGAAAGCCTAATTTTTTCGCTATCATGTTTTTCATACCTATTATAATGTATGTTATAAATAGGTATGTACTAATCTTGTCATTGAAATTTTCGAGGATTTTGATTAAACTAACATCATTCTTTGTATCTATGATTTAGGAGAAAAAGATTCGCATTTTTTGTTATGAATATCGTTGTAGTAAAAAAATACAATTTTATACTTACAGAGATATATTGTGCTGCTATATTAATGCTATTCACTGAAGCCTGCTTTTTTTATCTTTTCACTTATATCATAAGAGATGTTTAAAGAGAAAGTATGGCTACAATAATATCATTGGTGAAATCTTCAAAGAAATCAATATAGAGTAACACAGGGTTTAGGACAGTCTGAAAGATTGGATTTGTCATCAAACAGTCACGAACCATTAAGCTCTCAGGCGCAAAGAATGAGTTATGGGCAATGCGCCAGTATAATATTATTAATCTTGTGTTAAAATGACATCGCATTACACACAAATCAATATGAAGTGTCGTTGTCCAAAGCGTTGTTATAAAAAATAGGTCACTCAGTTCGTATGTTTCGTTTACAGTTGCGGTTTTTGGTGATGAAATATTGAAAAAAAAAGAACTAAAAACGAAATGCATGTCAATTCTTTAATATTTTTTCACATTAATTTTGCTAGTAAGCTTATCTTTTAAAATTAAATATATAGTCCAATGTAGAGAATTAAATATTCAATGTCTTCCCAATCAGACTTTCCGTTATTTTTAGCTTCCAATTTAAATTATGTACTCCATAGGTGTCAAGATTTAGCTACACTTTATCAACTTAATAATAAAGTGTATTCAGTTATCATGAAAAATCGAAGTTAGGAAAAGTGATTTCCCAAACATGACTTTTGTCTTATAAATGACGTTTAAAAAGTTATTTTCGACTTGCAACCAGAGTTACTTTTAGTAAACAATTGTATAGCTCGATAACAAAAAAATAGTGTATATTTTTCCAGATGCAATAACCCACTCAAGTGAGTGAAACTACTTTTCTGTCATTTTCTTACGTATCTTTAATGGTTTAACTGTAGATATCGCACCAAAACTTTTATTAGAAACTTTCACAACAGTATGATAATGATCAAATGAAACGATATTAAAACAACTGTTAATTGAACTAGCTGAGAGTACTCAATAAGAAAGTTTTGTATAAAGAAAAGTATTAGATTATGTTCTTCTTCTTTCTTTTCTTACTAAATCCCAAATGACTTTATTAGATTTTAATCGCATATCCTATTTTCTAGAATGTAATAACTAACAATTTTAACTGATTAAGTACTTGTGTCTTTAAATCCAAAAGCCCGTGAAACAGTAGAAATGTGTCTTATTTCATGGTGATTCTTATCCACCTTCTAGAGCAAATATCCTGAAACAAGGTAAACTATATACATTGTCGTACAGTTTCCAATTACCATACAAATATTACTGTAATCGAGCCAACCAACTTGGGTGATGGAAGCCAAAAGTCTACAAAAGGTGGAAATGTGCCCTATTTCAGAGTCTTTTTCCCCCTTTTCCGATAAAAATTATAAAACAGAATAGCCATGTACACCGTCAGACATTTTAAAGTTACCATATAAAATAGTACTGTAATCAAACCAGCCAACTCTGGGCGATATAAGCCCAACGTGTATAAAAAAATAAAAATGTTCCCAATGTCATGGTCCTTTCTCTTCCTCATATCGAACAAAAGTCCTAGAACAAAATAACCCTTTTATACACGCTGTCAGACAGATTTCAATTCCCATACAGAAAATTAGGGAAACCGAGCCAACCAAGTCCGTGTGATGGATACTGAAACGCATACACACATACACAAACATAATGGATCATCTTTATAGTAAAATGTCAAAAATCATACACACAATGGTAAAACGAAAACGACTCAGGTTTTACTAAAAGTGAACGTTAAATTGTTGTTAGTAAACTATGTGGTATCACACCAAGAGTAATGTTGATTTTAATTAAAAAGGCCAACATCCGAGGACGAATGCAACATGTCTCCGCCACGCAATCCCAACATGGCCAATTTTGACATCAGAAAAATCGCGAAAAACGCCAAAATATTGAAAACTGTCTGATCACTGCTTGGGATCTGCAAGAAGGTTTCTTTTTACTAAATCCCATGTAAATTGGTTGACATGCACATGAATAGTTCACAAAAACCCCAAATTGTACTTTCCTCGCTGAGAAATTAAGCAAAAGACAAAATCTCCAAAATAGTCTATATCCCTGTTTTAGACCCGCAAAAAGTATCTTTGTACCCAATTCCATGAAAATTGATCGAAACAAGGGCAAGTAATTGACCAAAACCCTTAAAATTATGGATTTATTCAACCTTTCAACCCCCCTAAAATGACCAAAAATGAGCATATTCCACACTTGTTTATGTATATGTATGGGACCTGTAAAAAGTATATATGTATCAAATCCCATGAACATTAGATGAAGTACGGCGGAGAAATTGTAAAAATAAAATTATATGTTTTTTGTGGTATCTTGACCCCCTCAATAATTACTAAAAATAGAGAAGTTTACAATTTTTGTATCTTTTTTACCAAATCACATATAAAGTAGTCAAAATAATGCAAGTAATTTACCAATATACCTAAATAGACTTGAAATGGGCAAATCCAACTTTTCTTCTATGTCAACATGTTTGTTACAAATTTATATTGTTTGCTGTGAATATGACCGCACAGGAACCCAAAATATACAAATATATATAGTGCTGAAGTTACTTATTTCATTATTTGGCGGAAAATGATGTTAAATGATGTTACTTATTTCATTATTTGGCGGAAAATGATGTTAAAGTGTTGATTTATTACTCTTTCCTCTTTTTTCATTTGTTAGGATTTTCAGTTTGCGAATTTTCTACCACTTTTGTATACTGTCTAATAGCCTATTTGCCAGTTATTTAAATATGTTACTGCAATTCATGAAAAGTTTAATTTCAATAGTTCTTGATGCTTAACGTGTACGACCATTTCATCATGAATGGCAAGATATCACACTGCGTAAAATGGAAAATGTAATTAGTTTATTAACTTGAAGTATATGTAGTCTTAAATATGTAGGACAAACAAATAATCCTTTACATTTAAGGATTAACCTACATAGATATAAGTAATAAGGATTTTCTTCATTCGATTTAAATGGATCATTTTAACGAACATTCATTCAATAATATAAAAGTTACCATATTAGAAAAGATATATAATGAAAATCGGTTAATAGAAAGAGAAAAATATTTCATTATGAAAGAAAACTTTTTATCCTTACAGATTAAATCAAGATTTTCAAAATAAGAATGTCGAAGCTTTAAGTAAAAATAGTTATATTAAAAACTTGTTTCAGATAAATATTTGTAGCAGTTTCTAAAAATAGAAAACAATGGATTTATTTTGAAAATGTTTGTAAAAATATTGATTTTGCTCTCGATAGACCTGTTAGTTTGGCAAAATCTATAATGAAACAACTATATGAACTAAATGACACAAAAACTAAGATATTTCTCAAAATAGATATTAAATTTTGAATTTAAACCTATTCATATGAAAAAATTAATTATAGATCTAATTAATTTTAGATTAAAATGGAATCAAATTCCAAAAATCCTCTAGTAAAGAAAAATCTTATGTAATAATAGATTTTAAACATAAAATATATGATGACTTGGCTCTACCTTACTTAATCCATAGAAGTGTTCAAGAAAAAAATCTTCCTCATTAAATCAGTTCAACCTATAGTTAGTTATAACTATAATAAACCTATAGGACCTCTTACCTTTAACTATAAAAAATTTATTGAATAAGTTAATCCAACAGAAGTTTATAAATTCCTTTGTTAAAATGGTGATTTTAAGAATATTTTTTCACAATCACACAATTACAGGTAATTTAGAGGTTATCAAGGTCAAAGGATTACGCTCAATACTGTGGAAAGACACTAAAGTCAGAATTTTAAAAAAAGACAAAAAGAAGAAATTTTAAAAGATTTGGAAAAAGATATTGATGAATATATTATCGAAATAAGTAAAAAAATCTTACTATCCTCCGTGTTTCTTTTTTGAATGGAAATTATGCTTTATCAATTCTATAAAAAATATATTAAGAACTTTAAATTTATCTCGATATAAAATAGATATTTATTTCAATGACTTCAGAAATAAGATAAAATAATTTCAATAACAATTTATTGTTACCCCGAATGATAAAACAGGATGCGCAAAAATTTATATGCACAAATTTTAATTGAAGAAATTATTTATACAACTGCATTTAAAAAGTACTTTAAAGAAAAATATTATTATTACTCATGTAAAGAAAGCCATTAAAAATCGAATATACATACAGATTATTCCAAAATTACATAAAAATCTCAATAAGTTCAAATATATAACAAATTCTTTTAATACAGTTATTAAATCTGTCTCGATTTTTCTTAATAATATTCTGGATATTGCGTTTGAAAAAAGTAAAATACTGTTTTCAAACAATCCGAATAATTATTTTTGGACTATTAAAAACAACATTCCAGTTTTGGAATGTTTAAATAATCTAAAATCCTCAGAAACGGCCAACTCTGTGTCCACGTATGACTTTACTACACTGTATACTAAAATAGATTTGAAAGATTTAATCCGGGTATTTAATGACTGGTTCGATAATTTTTTAAATACAGATATAAGCATTCCAATATCTAAATTTACTAAAATTCGGGGTAAAAGTATACTTAATTCTGTATTTATAATATTTATATTACTTTCAACAACCAAGTTCATAAGCAAACAGTGGGTATTCCAATGAGGGCAGATTTCTCTTCAAATATTGTCAACAATGTATTTATTCTTTTATGAAAACTCATTACTGAAGCAGGTTTCAAATCCTAGTTTATACATGTTAATCTCACAAATAACTCGAATTTTACACTAAACCTAATATATCTGAAAGAAGTTGTAACAGAAAAAAATAATAATAATGATGTTCATGCTAACTATTTAGACTTGGACATTAATTTAGTAGTAGGCAAAACAAAGCTAACTATTTTTGATATAAGAAGAGAATTTTATTTTCCCATCCTTGGTCTAGGTGGGTAGGGTCCTCGACTCGCAATCTGCGGGTAGTGGGTTCGAATCCCCGTTACACGAAACATGCTCGCCCTTTCAGCCGTGGGGGCGTTATAATGTGACGGTCAATCCCACTATTCGTTGGTAAAAGAGTAGCCCAAGAGTTGGCGGTAGGTGGTGATGACTAGCTGACTTCCCTCTAGTCTTACATTGCTAAATTAGGGACGGCTAGTGCAGATAACCCTCCTGTAGCTTTGCGCAAAATTCATAACAAAAAAACAAACCCAACCTTAGTCTTCCCACCCCCAATAGTGTTATTCCGTGCATGATTTTTAAAGGCCTCATTATATCTCAGCTGAAAAGATTTTTAAATATTTGCAATATTCGTAATTTTTTATGATTATTAATGACAATTAAAAATGTTATTCACACTGTTTTATAATAAATATGAAAATATTTTCAAACATAAAGTTTCGATTACAGAACATACCTTTTGTGTCACTAGAGGTCATTAGCTGCTTTTCTTAAGTAGCTATATTTAAAATTAAAATTTTATGCAGTATACCTGAATGGCAAGACTAACTTAAAGTAGCTGGACTTTCTTGGCTTTCGCATGTTATACTTGAATAAATTTTCAAGAGAAAGGTAGGAGGATGGGTATATGTGAACTACTAAGAATATGGTTTGTAGTTCTTTTTAATTAGTTTTAATTTTATTTTAACTTTCTTTTGTAAGAGTAGAGGTAGGGAGTTTCATGTAGTAGAAATGTGTAGGGTGGTTTTATTTCTACTTTAGGAACTTTAATAACTTTTAAGGGCAACTGCCTTCCCACAGCTTTAAAAGTGTGTGATTCTATCTCCATACCATTACCTTGGAAGGTAAATGAAATGCTGTTGTCCTGGTCTTTCTTATTTCAAGGTTTTAGCACATATTCACAAACAAGGTTGATTCAAAGTCTCATCACTGATCTGAGTAAAATTCCATAGGCAACCAAAATCTTGAAAAAACATGACTGATAAATTTCCTTCCTAGAGTTCTTGTTTCCTGGTTAGTAACAGCATATGTTTCGGCTCATTTGTTGATACAGTCTGTCACAACCGTAATGCGTGTATTCCCACTATTATTCTGGACTATGCACATCACTAGCACCTCTCATAAATGGTACTTCAACACAATACTACTGTAGTTTTTTGTGGAACTTTTTGTTCAAATGATTTACACAAATTATTTAATTTAATTTAATTTCCAATATCTTCTTTATACCTAAGATACCAAGATTTGGAAACGTGTGGAGATAATTCAGTATTCTAGTTAAGGAAATACCAATTGTAATCATCATTTCTATCCACTAGTATCTTCCCATTTTCAAGCACAAGCTTTCTCATAAGCATAAGATATCACACTGTGTCCAGTCCATCTATATTTCTGGGATGTATGAAGTGACTGTTTCTCTTGGGTGTAATTCTGAGATATTGTTCATCCATATAACAATAGGTTTCAGAATAATAGCTTTTGTCTGAGCATATCTGAGTACTTTAGGTGGTTGTCTTTACAATCTTGTAATTTCATTTTTTCAGAATTATTGCATTATTTATTTATGCAACGTTTAAGAAAGCGCATCAGCAATTTCATGGTTCTGTTCAGGGGATATATGATATCAAAGCTGTACTCCTGATGTTTCTGGATCGATCTTGCCATCTGCTCTTCGGTATTTAAACATTTTACCAGCCATCTCAATGTTGCATGATTTATCTGAAGTGAAAGCCTTTGTCCATATAAGTTATGATGGAAACGACTTAGGGCTCAAATTACACTCGGTACCTCTTTTTGAGTCGTACAATACCTCACTTCTGTAGTATTCATTGCCTTGCTACAGTAAGCAATTGTGCTTTCTTTCCCATGTTGTAGTTTTGATAACATTTCTCCCACTTCAAATTCATTGGCATCTATATGTAATATGAGTGAATTTTTAAGAGTTTGATATGCTAATACAAAAGTAGTGGTCCATTCTTTCTTCAGTTTGTTGAATGCTGTTTACAGTCAGTAGTCAAAAACTTATACATATTTTCAAGTAACTTGTGTAGAAGATGAGCTACGTCAGAGAATGATTATATAAAACGTTTGTAGTAAGAATACAGTACAAGAAATCCTCTTACCTCCAACAAGTTCTGTTGTGCTGGCCAGTTCTAAATAAGTTCAATCTTAGTTGGATCTATACTTTCCCTTTCCACTAACTATGTTTTAAGAAATTCACAAATTGATGGAACAATTCACACTTTTTCAAATTCGCCTTAAGATTCTCTTTTCTCAACTGATCCAGCGCTTTCCTGAGCTCATCACAAAACCATTGTAAAAGATCTTTCCATGTGTAAGTATGTCATCCAGGTATCTGAGTAATTGTATTCAAAGGTATTCCAGAGAGAACACACTATGGTAATCATTCAAAAGTAACTAGTGAATTGCAAAATAATCCAAATGGTAACACAACAAATTCTCACAACCCATTTCTTGCAGTGAACACTGTCTTTTCTCTATGTACTTTGTCGATTTGCACTTGATAGTATCTATTCTCCAGATCATATACTGAAAATCATTTGATCCAGAAAAAGCATTGAACACAGAGTCAATCCTTGTCAGTGAGTAGGAATCCTTCAATAGTCAATGCAGAGCCTTGTGTATTCAATCATCCTCTGCACGATTACAATTGGTGATGTCCAGGGACGAATACTCGACTCTCTTAATCTAATCTCATGGTAAGAAGCTGCAGGCTGGTGCTTCTACGGTAACTAACATGACTTGTATTATTTGTGTAGGAACCAGGATCAGCAGTTTTACTTCATTCATCCTTTCACATTGAAATTAGGCTCTGTTTCAATTATAACCAGAGAATAGTGGAAACCTTAAGAGTATGTAAGTTATAGATGTTACCACTTTTAATTACATAGTAGAAAGTCCAGCTGTATTCTGTTAGACAGGAACATTCACAAGTATTTGGGAGACATTTTCAATTGCCAATATTCCTTTAAAAGAGCAATTATTTTAATAATTTTGTTTAAAATATTCTTTTAGAGAAGATTGTAGTCGTGACCAGGGCATTATAATTTTCATAAATGCCCTTTCAACTGAACTTTTGGCCAATCAGAAACCAGATTAATCCAGCATTTTCAGTTATTATCTTGTTTAGATAATGTCAAAATCCTAACAATCCTTGCTTTCTTCGTAACTCGCTCATTTTACCAGATTTTGCACATTACACCTCATTTACACATCTCTCATTATGGAAAGATTTTGTTACCTTCGATAAAATGGTGAGAAACTTGGCAGTCATCAAGGTTCCTGGGGCTGACTTAACCTTCTCCACTACCAAAAAAGGATCATTGTCTAAAATACAGCGTCTCATTTAAGCGACAAACAGGTTAGTTTTCAGCTCAAGGAAATAACTCAGTTGCCTTTAACATCAGACTGTTGGATGTACAAGACTGTTTAGTGTAAGAGTTATTATTTATTTCATTTAGTGATTGAATATTTAATGATTATTTAGTTTTCATAGCAAGGGTGTTCCCCTCGAGGTCGATTCCTGTAAATGGTGAGAGGACCTCTCAGAGAAAGCTCTGTATTTTCAGGTTACCTACTCTGGGATCTGAACAACCACCCACTGGTTTGCCGTGCATGGCGACCCGTGAAGGGGAGGAAAGGATCCTGATGGTTGAGGACTGTCAATGATGGTTCCTTTATTTCAGTGCTACTTTAACACACCACTTTGGCCTTGAATTCCTGTAAACAGGTGACATTTTAATACAGTGGAACTGTCGAGGTTTTCGTTCTAATTTGGATGACATTAAGGCCTTGATCGATTCATGTCTCCTTGTATGTCTCTCTTTACAGGAAACATTCCTGAAATCTGCTGATACTGTCACCTTTTGGCAGTTTTATTTCTACCAGAAATGCAATTTCTTTGAAAACAATTCAACAGATAGCAAGTGTTAGTGTTTGCTGCTTTCATATTTAAAGGTCAATTAAAAAATTAAATACAATAAATGTTACCCTTCCTCATCAGCAGTTGTATAGTTTTTTTTATTTTTTTATGTATAGAGTTCAGTTTCTGAAACTTCAATCTACAACAAGTTTTAGTGAGGATTTCCTTTCTTCCTTAATAACTATATAATTATAACATGATGTATTTTATTTATAATTAGTTATTTTTGATAAATTGTTCATTCTTGTATATTTTCAAGATATATATATATATATATTATAGTATACATATTTTAATGTATAAATATATACATTTTGTATATTTGTATTATTCTTGTTCTATACAATTGTATTGATGTTATAATTGGATTTATCTTTCTTAAAAATATTTTATACGTTATTGCTTTGTTGTGCTATTGCCATTGTAATACTTAACTTTTGTTTAAGGGTTGTGCATGTCTGTCTAGCTTTACTATGTTCTACAGGAGCAAAACAAGATACTTTGGATACATAACTGGTGTGTTTGTATATACACATATATGAAAAGATTTTAAAGGTAAATTCTCCTTGAGGACAAGCATAATGTAAAGTGAAGGAAAGTCATTTCCTCTTACTCTTGTGTTTACTATTCTTATCTGTTAGGTAAATGTAACTGACAATAATATTTCCGTTATCTTAAGAAACATTGCTGGTACTCACTTGCAGCCATGTAAAAAACTAAAACACATTAGAATGTACTTAGCAAAGTGTTCGACTTCGCTTCAACGTGTAATTAAGACATTAGAATGGGGAAAAGAGGAATGTGTCGAGACGTAGATTACACTTATCTTGACCTAAAACATTACCTCGATCGTTGTTTGCGAACAATTGGATGAAAGTGTATTACATTGAAAATTATAATCATGCATGCAAGTTCGTTAATATCAGTAAGCCATTCACTTAATCTAGTGTTGCTTAAACTCCTTATATTGTTTAGTGGTGACCTCTCATTAAACTACTAACATTTTTATTTACTCCTGCTGGTGATCGACATATACAAGGGTATATCACTTTCTTATGTAAAAACACAGAAAAAAGAAACGAATTTTTAAGTAACCGCTTAATGGTCAGCTTATACTGGGGGCGTAAACCTCAGGTGCATTCATGTTGCAGCACTATTTTAAAGTTATTATAAATGTTTTATGAGTGTTACGAATGACCAAAAAGTTAAAACAATGAAAGAGTAATAGACTAGTGGACTCAGAGAAAGCTTTAAAGTATTTCCTAAGGTAGTAAATAAATTTGGAGTATTAAATGATATAAACCATCAACATGAACAAATAATATAATATTTCTAAACAATAATAACATTGCTGAAATATGAATAAGAGCCAATCATGAGTGAAGTGGATGTGGACCAGAATTAGAAGTCTTAATGCAACCATCTCGATACAATGGTAGAATATATAAATATATGTGATAGTTCTAACAGAGAAGGCTTAGAACTTATTTTTATAATTAGTTGACGACTGCATCGAGAATTATTTTCGAAAGCTGATTCATTGTAAATTATTAGAGCATGACTACCTTTTAAGAAGGTACTCTCGAGCTCACAAGCAAAAATACGTTTCTGATAGAATTCCAGGTAAAGAGATATACAGAGACTCCCATAGAAGACAAATTAAGAGTCGAGACGCATCTTCCCGTGTAACGTAAGTTACCCTAAAGCGCTGAACTGAACTTAAAAAGTTGGGCTAACCGGGTGGAAAATCGGATTTGAGTTTTAGTCGTTACAAGCTTTAGAGCTTGTTTAATTTGGAGAGACAGCTGTAATGACTAAGAAACTAATGTAACGGACGGAAGATCAAATGAGTGGAAATATATCATGATCGACTGAATCTGGAAACTTCATATTGTCTGCTTACACTCTTTTATATCCTGTTGAAATGAAGGCGCATTTCCATAAATTTAGTTTTACAACACCTCCGGAATTATTCATTTATGAGTTTATCATTATTTTAAGGTACTTTGAGAGAAAACCATTTTGATTTTTCAAGAAAACACAAATTTGCGTTTTTTACATAGATTTTCACTATTTGACAAAATACATAATGTCATTCTTTCGAATTTCAACCGAATTTAAGATACATGTATAAGAATATAGAATTACTTTTAAAATAAATCTAGTTGCCTCAGAAGTATTTAATCATATTTGTTCTTATTGTCTTAAAACAATGCAGAACTATTTTAAAATCTTATATTTTGACTACAATAATCAGAAGGCAGTTATTTGACTTTATCATCACTTACTACTAACTTTAATAAATGAGATTTGCTGTTAAATGTGTTATGCGTTTTATTTCAAAACTTCAAAGTGGGACCATGTGTTAATGGAAAATATAACTTTACAAGACAACAATGTTGGGTATCAACTGAAATGTAGTCAAAGAACATAAACGTGATATTCGTGAACAATTAGACATCACAACATAATGTAAAACGTGTTAATCTATCGCTCTAGCCGAGCAACAGAGATTCGAGCGATTCCTAAGAAGCCGATATGTGTTGCCGAATCTAATACTATTGTGAGATTGGACGCAATAATCGAAAACGATAGTAACAACACTGAGCAGTTGCTATAGTGTTACCTGTAGTGACCCTTTTCAAAAATCAATGGATTGCAAAACTCGTGATCCTTTCCTTATTCACGTACACAAAATACTGTGTGTGTACGTTACACTGTTTGCCCCAAATAACAACAAATACTTGTATTTACTATAATTACTCTCGTTTACGTATATGCTTAATGTCTTCACACTTGAAATTTACACTTAAGCTTGCGTTGTCTGGCATTGTACATTTTACAGAAGAAATGCCAATAAAACACTTTATCGGTGTTTCTGATGACTTAAATATAAATTCACAGCAGTCTGATAAAGTTCAAATTGAAAAATATACGCTCGAAATTTTACTATTAAACACATAGAGAATTTTGTAACATCAAAAAGTAGAAATTATACAATTTTCCATTGAAGTTACTAACACGACATCTTAATGCACGTATCAGAAGGTGAGGGTCACGCGATATTCAATGTAACATCATAAACGATCACTTATAAAATTTAATACATAATTGATAAGCTAGAAACCTGTGTATTTCTTTCCTCCATAAACACTCCTTATTCTATCCGACTAATACTTATTGTATTTATCAATTACAGATACGTGCAAATATTTCGTGTTTTTATACAACTAATGTTACGCGATATTTAAGATTAAGTTATTAATATTAATTACCAATTCAATCTAATTATTTGCGTATAAAAAAGTTTATGCATAGAATCTATTTCGGCCGTGTTATTCTGAATAATACACATTTTAGATTCTAAGACTTCGGAATGATAATAGACTGGAATTAAAAGACAAAGAAATGTGAATATATGATTTAGTTTCATATATGATTTAGTTCTGTAAAACAAAAAATCATTTCGATTGTTTCCTTTAGAACTCAAAATTATTTGCCTATGTAAATTTCGTCGGACTTCATGTTTAATAAAAAGTAAATAACAGAATAACGGACTCAAGAAAGCGATGTTTTACTTTATTTCAATATCGTCCAAATTTAGAAAACTATTTTTGTTCCTATTTTTTAAACGCGCATGTCTGTTTCAATAAAACAGATACTTGATTTTTTGCTAACAACAGCAAATGTTATTATGTAAACGAATTAACAGAATAATGTGTAGTTAGTTGCTCAGGTGCATTTATAGTACACTTTTGAGGGACATAGTGGCTATCTCATTCACTCCCATTAGCCTATATTCAGCCCTGATATTTTAAATATTCATCAAACTTATCTTGATCTTATTATATCCTGTTGAACACATTTATCATATCCACACTTGAATGTGATCTATTGATCTTTTCCATAGGCTAACAACCATGTTCAAAATATATAATTTCCAAATTTACAGACGACTTCTATCTTCCACGTCTTATAGTTACGTCATCTAATCCTATCATTCAAGCACGAAAAATAACTGTGTTTTATCTATCCTATTTATTCCCTTTATAAGTTTGAACACTCCATTCAGATATCCTTTAACCTTTAATTTCTCAAGAGAAAATAATTTTAAGCACCTTAACCTGTTCTCATATGACAGTACCTAGATCCAGGGAATCATCCAGTAGCACTCTTCTAAATCCTTTCCAACAATTCAATGGCTTTCTTGGGGACAGAAGCCCTATACTGAATCCAATATGACCCTAACTACGGACCTGTACAAAAAAACGATAACCTCATTTAAATCATATTGAATACTTATTTAGAGACAGCCAAACATTATGCTTGATCTTTAATTAGAAATAGCTTATAAGGTTTAAGGAGTTGATCGACCAAGATCCTTTTCTTCCATAATACAACTGAGTTGATTCTCATCAAGGAAGTAGTCATAGTTTAAATTATGGTAGCCCACATGCATTACCTTGAACTCAGCATAATTAAATCTTATCTGTTGTTTATTTGCCCAACTTTCCAATCTCTCTATATTTTTCTCAAACCATCTGCATCCTCATAACAGCCAACTACATCCAAACTTTAGTAAAATCACCAAACTGATCTTTCAATTATCGTTAATGTATATAAAAAGTATAGATCCCAATACAGAGTTTTTAAGTACTCCGCTTTCAACTTCAATCGAATTTGACTGAGCTTCATTTACTACAACTTTATGCTTTCTCTAACCAACTTTTAATGCATTAAGCTACCGAATCCTCTATACTCACAAAGATAATTATCTTTACTAGCTTTTTTTGTGTGGTTTTGTAAAATGAATGAACATTATTTTCAATGATATTTTTATTACCAAACCAGTATAAAATTCACTTATATATGCATTTAGAAAACTTTAGTTCTAGAAAGGTTGTACAGAGATGGAATTCCTAGTGCACCTTATACAGTAAGGTTAGTTTAAGAACAATAGATGGCATTGGCAAACAATACAGAAACAGTGTTCTATTGTAATTCACACACTATTATTTAAATCTTTTAAATAATTTGATAATATATATATATATATATATACTCGTATATATTTCATTTGCCAAAGTAGTTGAATTGTTATTCATCTCTAGTTTACTCAAGAGTGTTCTTAATGCATTCCGGGCCATCAGTTCCTTACTATAAGGTTCACTGAAACTTCTAAAACAATTATTAAGTATACCTTCAACAGATGTACGCGCAACTGAAGAAGATAAATTATTTTTCTGTAGTAGGGAACATATAGGTGACACTTTCAGTTTTAAGACACATGGTAGTGTGTCGTGCGGCCAAAACAACCTGCTGCAAGACACGCTGTTTGTTAGTAACATGAGTGGTGGTTTAGCAATTTTTCACTTTCTGTATCTCAGACTGTGGTAATCCAAACTATCACGTATCTGGATATGCTAGAAATGACTCTTACTTCACTTACCAAATTTCAAGGCAATCCATTAAGAAATACTTGAGACATAACTTCTCCAATTTTGATTGAAATTCTTCCATTTTTACTCAACAAAAGTACGGGAACTTTATTAGATAGAAAAACATGCTTACTTTTTAGGAATTTTCTTTCAAATTTCATACACTGATAGATCGTTTCAACCTATAATTAGGAATCTCATTTGGTGAAAATATAAGCCACACGTGAAAAGTTATTCAACAAAAACCACTCAAACCGCAGTCTACGTAAAAAGTCACGTGATATTAGCTCAAGCATTTAGGGTAAATAATGATGCTTGATACAACTGTACCGATTGCATAGAAGTGATGACAAGAAACTGTTAATCTAGTTTCTGAATCCGCATCCCACCAAACATGCTCGCCCTTTCAGCCGTGGGGG
>NW_013665807.1:224476-244426 GCF_000517525.1 Limulus polyphemus | reverse complement strand
AAATTAGGGACGGCTAGCGCAGATAGCCCTCGTGTAGCTTTGCGCGAAATTCCAAAACAAACAACAAACAATCTAGTTTCTATGGCGTTGCTATAAAGGAAGTTATTGACACTGTTTTAGAGAGGAAAAAATAACACCGTATGTTTTAACGAATCTGGTTGGTTCTGTAAAATAAAGGTCTCTTCCGAATAATAGGGTTGCGATCCTAAAGCTAATGCTGATTATTATCGAGTGTCATTTTCTTACTTACTGTGGTTTGTTGGTGTCTACTGACAAAAAGTCAAGATAAAGTAATCAAAAACACCTTAAGTGTGGACAAAAGGGGGGGGGGCAGCCAAGAAAGGATTGAACGTGCGACAAAAAGGAATAAAAAATAAAAAATGGCGGCAGAACTGGTAGCTACACTTATAGCATTGATAACAATTTTACAGCAAGTATTCATTCATTAGTTAGCCAGGCCGTGTATTTTGTTTTACCCACCACTATGCCACAAGGTGAAGAAAAACGCGGCCTGGCTAACTAATGAATAAATATTTGCTGTAATATTCTTATCAATGTTATAAATGTAGCTACTAGTTTGGCCCCCAATTACGATTTCATTTAAGATGCACACCCAATCCTTTTTTTAGCCACACCTAAGCTGTTTTTAATTAGATTACGCTTTAATATATCTTCAGAAGCTATTATCATGTAAGGTAAAGAAAGCTGATTGAATTCCAATACTCGGACATGTAGTTACCATCCAAGTTCGTAATTAACAAAATAAGTTAACTTATAAAAAACGGAGATTAAGTTATTGGAACAAACAGTCTCGCCATTGAGTTTATAGGCATACTGTGCTTTGGTTATGTCGGATTGAACGAAAAGAAAATGCTGATATTTAACGATCTAACTACAAAGAAAAAGATTTTGAGTTTGTTTCATATACCAGTTAACAGATGGAAGCACGTTCCAACCATAATACAGAAAACTAACAACCAAGATGGCCATGATGGGTGGTGGAAGGCAACAAACAGACCGTCTTCTCAGTTACAGATGCTGTGAGAAAATTGAAGATATATATATATATATAAACTAACAAAGGACTAATATAGAAGATTCAGATATATAGTAAATATAAATAAAATGTATATTGTCCATACGCCTAAGCAGAACATAAAAACGTTAATATTATTAACACTGGAAAATTCACCATGATAAAGATAACTCATAAAATAAAAATAAGTAACCTAACTTTAATGGAAGCGATTTAAACAGAAATAATTCATACAGAAGACAAAATGATGTATTATTACAAACTTTAAGTTTGAACACCCAAAACTTACAAAGAAATAGGCATACAAATATCAGGTATGTTTGAGATTCATGTTTATAGTAAATGTTCAAACAAACCTTAGCCTAATGGTAAGCTTGCCGAGTCACAGATCAAGGATCGAGCCCATAATATGCTGCTGAACACACTCCGCTATTCGGTTAAGAGTAGCTGTGTAGACAAAGGGTGCTGCTAGTTGCACTCCTTCTGTTCAGTTGTTCTAAATTACTGATGACTGTATATTAGTCTTGGTGGTGTTTGACTTGGCAATTTCGCCGGAGTGTCGCATAAGCCAGTGTTATTCAGGTTTAAAATAAAAAATACGATATCTCACAGCTATACCAATTCAATGAAATGTAAGTTTGGATGTAAATTATTATTTTTAAATCACGTATATGTTTAAATGTTTATTAATGATATCTTTTTAAATAACATTATTCTGTCTTTCACTCTAATAAGGGATATCAAGTATTATTACGAAATCAACTTATACTTACCTGTCTTAATGAACATAGTTTGAGAAAACAAATCTTTAAAAGTTACGTTGTCCTTGATTAATTGTTGGATTTAGTTAGCTTGTTTCTTTTTTTATTAAGTGCAATGCTGCACAATGGTTGTTTGTGCTGTGACACTCTACAGGGATTGTCAGTACTACAGAGTTGTTTATCAAAATTACAGTTTCTCTTTATAATCGAAGACATTAAGTCTGCTATTTTAAACTTATCAACTTTATAGTTTTCACTTATATATTACATACGTTTTACAAATGTAAACGCTCTTACTCAGGTTATATAAGTGGATGGTGTTACTAGACGGACAATGTGTGTTTTATAAAAACCTAAGGTGGTTCTTTGGCGAACAGTGTTACTAAACTTCTGTAGGATTGCATACAGATTTTAATTCGTCTCGACTTTCGTATATTTAATTGTATTACATGAGTTAACTAGGGTCCTTATAGGCGGACAATGCTACTAAGTTTTTATGGGTGAATTGTGTTCGTATAGGCGTATGGTATCACTTGGCATATTGTGCTACTAAAACTAGTGCTGCTAGGGCGGATGGTGTTTCTATAAACGGTTTAATTCAATAGCATGATGAAATCATCGTAGGATTTCTCAACGTGTTTCGACATGTGATTATGTCTAGATTTAATTATGTGTCTTAAAAAAGTGCAAGTAAAAAACCATCAAAACAAACGGTAGTGTGTCGTGCGGTCGAAACAACTTGCAGGACAAACTGTGTGTAATAAACAGGAGTAAAAAAAATTAGCAATTTTCCACTTTCGGTAGCTCAGACTGCGGTAATCCAAACTATCAGATATTTTAGTGGATATGCTCTACTGGACAATTACTTCACATACCAAATGTCGCTGCAATCAATTAAGAAATACACGATATATAACATCTCCAATTTTTATTGAATTTCTTACTTTTTATGTATTTTTTTTTCTTCTCACCGAAAGCACGGAAACTTTATTTGAGAGAACAATGGATTTTTTTTCCACATTTGGTACATTGATATACCTTTACAATCTACAATTAGGTGTCAAATATGGTCTGAATATAAGCCATATGTACAAAGTTATTCAACCAAAACCGCTCAATTTCGACCACAAATTTTGCGAACACTTACGCAAAATGTCTCGTGAACTATCGGTCTGAAAATTTTACTACAGCTTCACCTAAGAGTAAAGGTGAACAGTTTTTGAGTTTTTGTCATTCAGATTAAAGACGGTTGATTTAAAGCAGCAAAACTATAAGGTTAAAGCACGTGCAGATACATAAGAATTGGTTAGGCTAAGGAAACGAGATTAGCAGTTTCTATCACAAGTTTTCAAAATAAATCATACGGGTGGACGGTTATTATTCATTACCAACTTTTAAGCGCAAATTTGCTAAATTTTATGAAATTATCTTGATTAAAGAACATTTAGCGTCACTTAAGCAATTAGCGTAAATAATGATTCTTGACACGACTGTACCGATTGCATGGGGTGATGAAAAGAAACTGTTAAAGGAAACTTTGAACACTGTTTTAGAGAGGAAAACTACAACCATATATTTTAAAGTATCTGGTTGGTTCTATAAAGTAGAGGTCTCTTCCGAATAATAGGATTGCGATCCTAAAGCTAATGCTGATTATTATCGAGTGTCATTGTCTTACTTGCTGTGGTTTGTGGTGGCTATTGACAAAAAGTCACAATATTTAATCAAAAACACATTAGGGGTGAAAAAAGGGGGCAAGCAAGAGAGGATTGAATGTGCGACACAAAAGAATGAAATCAAAATCTGCGGCCAAACTGGTAGCTACACATATAGCATTGATAACAATTTTACAGCAAGTATTCATTCATTAGTTAGCCAGGCCGTGTATCTATTTTAACCCACCACCATGCCTCAAGGTGAAGAAAAAACGCGGCCTGGCTAACTAATGAATGAATATTTTCTGTAAAATTCTAAACTAACATTAAGCGATTCCAAAGCCAATAGAGTGCTTAGAAAGTCAGTGTACATAGTACAGTTAATGTATTGGTTAGCTTCTATGTGATCCAAGGATAGAATAACAGCATACAACACGGCAGTAAACTCTAGAGGGGATCCGGTGAGCAACCATCGAGCCACGACAAACCATGACAGAGCCCACATATTCACCTGATTTCGAACCATCCATGAAAACAGGAACAGAAGAATGGTTCGGAAAACGTTCCTCGGAAGACTGAAATAGAGGTAACCGGTGGAGAGGATGGTGGAATGGGCTGATCAACGGAATCAGCAATGTCATTCAGTGACAGACCAATTCAGGCTGGATACGAAACTCAAAAGGGGAATGGCAGACCACCTGGGGTTGAGTCTTTTGGAATAGATGGTCTGCCATTCCCCTTTTGAGTTTCGTATCCAGCCTGAATTGGGATGCTTTGGTTAAGATCAAAACTTGTTAGCATATTGCAAAGAATGTTACAAATGGTGGAAGTGAAGATGAGGTAACCCGGCCACATAACTACCACGAGTGGAGGTCACACAAAATGTCAAACCTCCATATAGTGTCATAAGCCTTCTCAAGATCAAAGAAAACTGAAACAAGGTGCAATCTCTTGAGGAAGACTTCCATGATCGAGGTTGCGAGACGAATCAGGTAGTCCACTATGGAGTGCTGTCGAAGAAAACCAAATTGTGTGGATAAGAGGATGTTGTTTGATTGAAGAAACCGAACATGACATGCATTAACCAAGACCTTACAGAGACAACTAGTCAAAGGAATTGAACAATAATTAGAAGTAATCTTGGGATCCTTCCCAGGCTTTGGGAAAGGAAGAACAATGGCTCTGCATCTGAAAAAGCATTTTCCTACCAGATCCAGTTAAAAACAAATCAAAGAAAAGCAGGAGAGGTAAAAACGAGATGGGACAGAATTTCATAGTGAACATCATTGGGTCCAACTGATGTACTACCATACTGAAAAGCAAGCTTAAGTTCCACCAGTGTAAATGGGCAAATATAATCACAGAGATAATCAGCTGGAAAGGAAAGAAGTGACAACTCAGCCTGAAAGTTGATGGTCAAGAAGGTGGGTGAAAAGACAGAGGTGCTGGAAAGGTGGGAAAGCACTCTCCAAGAGCATTGGCGATGCTCTGTACATCAGCAACTTCCTGACCATTGGAGAGCAGGATGGAAAAGGAATGGGAAGAACCCTCTCCGTTGTCCTTCCATATTTTATACCAAATGTCTTTGGAACTGGTTGTAAAAGATATGCTGGCTGTGAACTTAATCCAAGATTCCCTCTGGCTTTCTGAGCCTTCCATGACTTCTGAGAGAGCAGTGAAGAAGAGACAGTCAGCTTACTCCAACTTCCACTGCAGCACTCGATGACCATGGCCAATCTTTCCCAAAATGATGGGAAAATGATCACTTCTCCGTGGGTCACTGTCAACCTTCCAAGAAAAATTAGACAAAAATGAAGGGGAACTAATAGAGAGATCAATACCAGTAAAGGACTGACTGGGTGCATGAAAATAGGTAACTGATTCAGTATTGAAGAGAGACAAGTTGTGACATGAGAGCATATGCTCCACAGAACGACCCCTCCCATCAATATTTGCACCACTACAAAAGTAACGGATAGATATAGCTTCCAAGGATGTATCGATTGGTGCAGACAAAGTGGGTATGTGCTGGTAAATCAGCAGTGCCACATCTCCATCACCTTGTCTATTTTTTACAACGAAAACTGTCAAAAGGTGACGGTATCAGCAGGTCTCAGGAATTTTTTTCTGTAAGGAGAGACACACAGGATGATAGGAATCGACCAAGACCTCAATGTCATCCAAGTTAGAATGGAAACATCGACAGTTCTATGGTATTAGAGTGGCCATTTATATTTAGGTGGAGAATAACCGGGCAGGGAACCCTTCTGTTTGTGACCACGACATGTGTCTTTAGTAGAAAGAGATCTGTTGACCTCCATGAAACCTGCACTAGGACGATTTGGCAAATCTCTGTCGGAATAAAGAGACTCCAGTGACATAGGGTATGACCAAATAATGGTCCTGCATCTTGGGGCCAAAGAAGATGGATCCGAGCAGTCACTGGGAGTGATGGTGGGGACAGAGAAAAAAGTAGACTCTTGCATCCACAGAGGGCAAGAAACTCTTTACATGATGAAAGGAAGGCTCTGTTGGAGACACAGAAAGATCTGTCTACACTCTCACTGTAACAATAGAATGGAGTGCATCAAAATGGAACAAGATGGAACAACAATGTCCAAGCCTCAAGATAAGAAATGTTGTTTACAGTATGTAAGCTTTGAACATTTTTTTTCTTCAATCACTTAGAGCAAGATTGAAAGTAAGAGTGAGGATCCACCACAATTGACGCAATGAACTTCAGTTGATACTAAGGGTTTGTCAGATAAAGAATATAGGATGAAGAAAACGAGGTACAAGTGCAGCTTGGGGTGGTGACTGTTGTTCAGAGTCTTCCAAACATGGCTGCTTTCTTGTCAATGAGTTTTGTATTGTTTTTGAAGGGTAACTGGATGTAGGATCCTTAAAAAATAGAGAAACATAAGTGCCCACTGACTACACCTACCATAGAGTCCTACAAGGAGACACGCTAGAATGCTAAAGTAGAGGATTTTAGAGATGCCAGTGTTTTCTGGGCATGATACCTAAACATCAGTATCATACACAATGTCCACAACAATTGTTGAGAACGTCTAACACTGGTACTTAGTTGACCATAGCCAAACAGGACCATCTGATTGACTCTGTGGTAGAGATCCCAAGGCCACTCATCTACAGGAATTCAAGGCCAAAGTATTATATTAAAGTGCCACTGACATAAACTGACCCATCAATGACACCGTTCAATCACCAGGATCCTCTTCTCCTCTTCACAGGATGCCACAGACGGCAAACATGTGGATGGATACTCAGATCCCAGAGGAGATAAACCTGAGATACTGAACCTTCCCTAGGAGGTCCCCTCACCACGTACAGGAATCCAGCTCTAGGGGCCACGAGTTGTAACAAATTTAGTTCTAGTCTTGCAAGAAATTTTACACTTACACAATTCCTACATTAAAAGCTTCAAATTGGCTATAGAAAAACTTGCATCGGAAGATTTGAAAATTGTTATTCATGCTGATGAAAAAAAAATCTTCAGGAAAACACGAGTGTCGATTTAATGCTCCAGTTTTTGTTGAAGTTGGTTGGTTGTAATTAAGCACATAGCTACATAATGGGTTATCTGTGGTCTGCCAACCACGGGTATCGAAACCCGGATTCTAGCATTGTAAGTCGACAGACATACCACTGTGCCACTGGAAGATTTTGTTAAAGTGGCAATATTGATGGTTTGAGAAGAGTATGGAAGAAAAGAATGAGAGATGTTGTACTTTAGAAAAGGGATAACTGATTAAAAAGAGTAGTTGACATTGATTGTTTAAAATATCCCCTACTGTTTTAGAAAATAGAAGATGGTTTCTCAAAAAATCCTTATAGTGGAGAATTCATAGTGAACGAAGAAGTTACTGCAAAATATGTCTATGTATACAGGTTAATGTGTATGAAAATGAGTTTAAGATTATTTTGAAAGCAAGGGATCTTTTTCATTAATATGCTGTTGATATATATGCAAACAATTGAATCAGAAATATTGTTATTTGTAAGAAATGATCAGAAGAAATTGAGCGAGAAGATGGACATGCCAGAAATGTTGGACAGCTGGTGATTTTATCTTCATGTCTTACAGGAAACCAGGATATATGTATGAATGCACACAAGATGGCATGCATTATGTTAAGAGATACGGATGCTGTGAGCGGTTTATAGCATTTACCTGCAATCCAGTTTGGACGGAAATTACAAGAGAACTACTAAGTAACCAAAAACCTCAAAACTGCCAGGATTTAATGTTGTTAAACTTATGGAACTTTTAACAAAGCATGGAATATTTGGTATCATACAATGTGACATGTACACTACTGAATGGCAAAAAAGAGAACTTCCACATCCACACATACTAATTTGGCTTAAAGAAAAAACCCGACCCAATGAAATTGATATCATTTCTGCAGAGCTGCCAAATTGTAATGAAGATCCAATTTTCTTTGAAATTGTGAAAAAGCATATGATTTCTTGTCCATGTGGATTCATTACACATACAATCCCTATGCATGAAGAAAGGAAAATGTAACAAAAGATTTCCAAAGGCTTTCCTTAAAGAGACACAATCAGATATTGATGGATATCCAATTTATATGAGAAGAAAGCAGGTGATGGAGGACCTAGCACTCTTTTGAAGGAAATTTAAATTGGTAATAGGTGGATTTACCTTATAATACTTACCTCTCCAGAATGTTCCATGGTTGCATCAGTGTTGAATCATGTAATTCAGTTAAAAGTATGAAATATGTCTGTAAATATGTCAATAAGGATTCAGATATGGTTGTCTTTGGTATTGAACAGGATAATAATGTCAGAGATGAAGTTTCAACATACAAGTTGAAAACATATATAAGTACAAATGAAGCAATTTGTAGAATATTTGAATTTTCAATACATGAACGTCATCCAACAGTTGTGCATTTACAAGTCCGCTTAGAAAATGGTCAAAGAGTATTATTTAATGATGAAAATGTGTTACAAAGAATTGAACAGCCACCTACAACTACACTTACTGCCTTTTTTGAACTAAGATCTGCTGATGAATTTGCAATTATTTTATTCAAAAGTACTATCCTATTTCATATGGAAAAACCAACAAAAATGAGCACAAGGTTCTAATGTGGAAAGCCATCCAAGTATTAAATTTAGACCTGCATTAGGAGGAGTTTATGCAGTACATTCAATTAATATTAAGAGCTTTTGTTTGAGACTGTTAATACACACATTTGAAGCGAGTCAATGGTGAATTATGTAACAGTTTCCTCCCCTGTTTCCTGGTGTTTTTTTTTTAAATATGAACTCATCCATTAATGCTTGTAGCTAAATATAGGCTAAGCTAATGCTGTACGTAATAGCCCTAATGATGATAAATGAGTTACTGAAGTTAGTAGGATGTAACTAAAAACAAAGATTTCATCTTTCATTGTACCGATCACGTCACTTTTAGGGGTTTTCACTCTCATTATACTAGTACAATGTGCATGAAAAAATTATAACTTGCTAAATACGTTACCTTTAAGCTCCAGCTCCACATTAAAAAAATTTAAATATGAGACTATCTTTATCATTCTTATAAAATGCTTATACACATTTGGGTGTGGCCAAAGCTTATAAACCCAATATATATTTTATATACAAGTCATGGAATTTTGAAAGAATCCTACTCCAGTTATTAGAATTTGTGCCTTCACATCTAACGAGTACTTAAACTTCCTCCCTAAGATTAGGGTTAAATATGATGTAATACAACTTTATCCATCCATTATCATTAGTGAGAGAGTTGACAAATGAATTAGCCATATTAGTGAAAACTACAGCAGCTGTTCTCTTCTTTACTGGATTGCACAAGAATAACAATACAAAGGTTATCTCAACTAACAAAAAATAGATGATGATAAGAAATACAGGACTACTAGTGTTTGTTACTGACACTTTTCTTCACACCCTTGCACAACAAGCATTGAAACAATGGTGTACCATAGCTCAACTTTACCCACCTTCTTGTTACTAATTTGTTAAAAACATTTTTTGATTTTGGAACAATTATTTACGGTTCTTACCATGTTTTTTTTATTTTCTAAATTCACTTAATATTTTAGCAAATTTACCCCCGAATATTCTGATAACAATCAGCAGCTTGATAATTTAACCACAGGTATTTTCAACAAAAAAGAGAAATAACTTTATTTATCTTCACTTCCTCTCACAAAATCCACTTTTTGTTAAATTCAGTATATGTAATCAATGGCTACTCCATAGAATAGCTAAACTTTCCATCTCTGAAATCCCTAACACTTTTCCAGGTTCAAATCACATAATGTTCTTCACACCAACGACTACTCTGACTAATACTACAACAGCATATTCTTTAAACATGATCCTACTCCAATATGATTAATAATGGAATGCAAACATCAGCTGCACCTAGATTTTTTTTGTCAGAAGTTATCCAAGGGAGTTAAAAAGGTATTAAGAAATATGGATTATCCATATGTCTTACAAAGAAACCAGTCAAACCCCTTACCTCTTTTTTTTTATAGATTAGATATTCAATCTTTCGAAATGCAACAGTGCAACAAAATCATTTGTGTTTAAATCTAGTTTAATGATTTTTTATTACAAGAGAAACCTATTATAAGAATTATAATGAAATGTTTTGCTTCCAAAGCTACACTGGAGAAACAAGTCCCTCTTATATAAACCTGAAAGTAACACATTCATTACATTAACAACTTAAATAACATATGAATAACCCTATTTCGAAAATCAAACTTCTAATAAGCATAAAATGTTATACTGGCACACATATTCAAAGAAGTATGTTTCATTCCATATTTAATTCCAGCAGTAGATAGAATTAAAGGTTGAACATTTTGAACTTTATAGTTAGTATTTGCCAATTTTGAAAAATAAATGCAGTATCTACTCAGATAGTATTTAATCTCTACTTGCAAGATTATTGATGTTCTTGTGTAATATGAGTAGTTTTAAATCACTATGTAGAGGAAAGTGGTGGAGGTAATGACATCATATAAAATTAATATGCATATATAAATATGCAAATTAATAAGTAATAAATAATTAACGTTTTATTAATTAAAGGATAATTAATTAATTAGATGATTAATATGTAAGTGATTTGCAAATTAATAACTGATATACAGTTAATGCTTAGTTAATTAAAGGTTAGTTAGTTAATTAGATAGTTGATATGTAAAGCATATGTAAACTTAAACTAATTAATATTCACATTTTAATATTTAATTAATAATCTTATTAATTAGAGGATTAATATGCAGGTAATAATCAAATCTAATCTCAAATTATTTTTATAATTAATATGCAAGTCCTTGAAGTCAGCACATGATTTTTGAAGAAATGAGGATGTTTTTGTTGTCAAATCCTATAAATTGTATTATATTTTGCATGTTAAATAAGCTAACATATTATTATTTGGTTTCTAATTTAGTGATAAATCAACACCAAATCATGCAAGTCCCTGAGGTCGGAAGACGTTTCCCATGAGAAATAAGATGGTTATCACAGGCAATTATTGGAAAGCAATTTGATTTTATTGCATATCTCAGATAAGATATTTTGATTCATTTTCTACTGATATTATCATAAATGATTTTATTATACAAACAAGGGGGGAGTCATCATTATTTTAAGTCACTCACATATCACCAAACGTGCTAAATAAGGACAGTCAAAACTATTATTCACCAGTGTAAAGTTCATCTAACTGGCAAGGAAAGCTCGAAGGTATGTTGTGATTGTTTATATGCCATTATAGAACTCGTGGAAATTAAAATGTAATGTATATTATAATTTTGTTAAGAGTGATCTTTTCTTAGTGAAATCTATATATACTCTGAGACACAAGTAATCTATATTGTTGACTGTGATACATTTTTGTTTAATTGTTGCATTATCCCTACCCCCTCAAATTGGATTTTTGTACATGGTGAACGGATCTCCCAGGGAAGGTTCTGTATTTTCAGTTTACCTCCTCTGGGATCTAAACATCCACTCATGTGTTTGTCATGCATGTCAACCTGTTAAAGAGGTGGGAGGGTCCTAGTGGTTCAGGGGCGTCATTGATAGGCCAGTTTATGACAGTGGTACTTTAAAACACCAATTTAACCTTTAATTCCTGTTGGGGTGGTTCACCCAGGGTCAACCAAGTACCAGTTTTGGACATTCTCAATAGTATTGTGGACATTGTTTCTCATACTGATGTTTAGGTAGTGTCCATGAAACTCTGGCGTCTCTACAATGCTCGGCTTTTACATTTTATTGCATTCCCTTGCAGGATTCCATGGTAGGTGGGGTCAATGGACACTGAAATGTTTCCCTTTTCATGGATCCTACACCCACTGACCCCAAAAACTCTCATTGATTGGATAGCAACCACAATTGGAAGACTCTGAACAACAGTCTTCATCCCATTCTGCACCTGTACCTGATTTTTTTCATCCTACATTCTTTATGAATGCTGGTTCTCCAGGTCAGTTAAGAAGCTACGTTCTGAGAAATGTTGGTGAAAATATCTACATTGATACACATCAAACTCCTCCTGTGGTCAAAGGTCATTGGGAATATACCCATTGGGGTTACTCCCCATGCTACTTTGAATTCCTCCTGAGGAGTTATCATTGAGAGGGATTTGAGAAACATCCCTGAGTTGGAGATACTTGCTGATTTCACCAGCCAAGGAGTTTCTGCAGTGTGACATATCTCCAATCATAAAAAATGAATTATTCTGCCTACCAACGTTATTGTATTAATGCTTACATCACCACTTCTGCCTGCTACTATCAATGCATGTTATCTAAACTGTAAGTTAGGGCCTTATATTCCTAACCCTCTCAGGTGTTTCCAGTTTCAGCAGATCAGACATTCTAAGGCATTCTTTGACATGTCTCATTGTGAAGGCAAAGACCATAATGTTTACGAGTGTCACCTGGACCTTCACTGCCTTAATTGTGGTGGTTCCCATCCCTTTTACTTTCGGTATTGCCAAAAGTAGGTACAGGAAAAGGAGGTACAGCATTTAAGAACTGTTAAAAGCATTTCTAATCAAAAGGCTCTGAAATTGTTGTCCCCTATTCCATCTGGAACATATTCTGCTGTCTCTGTTCCACTGCTATAGCGGAATTGCAGACAGATCTCTCTGTGCTTCCATCAGAGTCCTTCTCTCATCATGTAAATAATGTTTTGCCCTCTGTGGATGCTAGAGTTGACAAGTCTACATATACTTCTGTCTTGCTTTCATTGCTTCCACTGACTGCTCGGGTTCATCTCCTTTGGCACCAAGGTGTATCACCATTATTAATTTTTGCCCTCAGTCCTGGAATCTCCTTCTCTGACAGAGATCTGCCCAATCGACCCAGGGCAGGTTCCATGGAGGTTGACAGACCTTTATCTACTAAAGGTCACAAACAGAAGGGTTCTCTGCCCAGTTCACCTCCACCTAAAGATAAATGTCCACTTTGATAAAGTAGAACTGTCGAGGTTTCCATTCTTATTGATCCTTGATCCTTTCCTATCATCCTATGTGTCTCTCCTTACAGGAAACATTACTGAGACTTCCTGTTACTATCGACTTTGGACAGTTTTCTTGATAAAACAATGATAGGTTGTATGATAGACAAGTCTATGGATCAGCATGTACCCACCCTCTCTGAGCCACACAATAGAACCTTAGAGGCTGTAGCTATCTATATCTCCATGGGTCGTACCATCACTCTTTGTTCTCTCTACATATCTCTGGGAGAGACTTATGATGAATAATATTTAGATGCTCTAATAAAACAGGTACCATCTCCCTTTTTCATTTTCAGAAACTTTAATGGAAACAATCCCCTTTGTAGTGGTGCTGATATTGATGGTAGGAGCCATTCTGTGAAGTGTATGCTTCAGATCACAACTTGTCTCTCTCCAATACTCATTCATGCACCTAGTCAGTCCTTTACTGGTATTGATCTCTCTATCTGTTCACCTTCACTTTTTTATCATTTTTCTTGGAAGGTTGACAGGAAAAATAGTGCAGTGATTTCCCATCATTTTGAGGATGGTTGGCGTGGTCGATGTTACCCAAAGCGAGTGCCATGGTGTAAATTGGATCAGCCTGACTGGTTCTCCTTCACCATTCTCTCAGAACTAGATACTGCTGTCGTAAGTCTTCTGTCTATTAATGACTGTGTGGAGGCAGTAACTGATTGTCTCATTCAAGCAGTTGTTCGTTCTATCATCGTCCATGGTGGTCTCCTGTCTGCTAAGAGGCACTGAAGGCTTAAAAACGGGTCTGGTTTAACTTTGGCAGGTATCTCACTCTTTCCAACTGCATTGCTTTCCAGCAGGCCCATGGTCAATCTCAGCAGGTCAGACAACAAAGCCAGAAGGAATCTTGGATTAAGTTCATAATCAGCATCTCTTCTACAATCAGTTCCAAAGTTATCTGGGACAAGATTTGGAAGGTCAATGGGAAATATGCTTTCCATCCCTTTTCTATCTAGCTCTCCAGTGGCCAGAAAGTTGGCACTCTCAGGAAGTACTTTTCTCATCTTTCCAGCACTTCTGTTTCTTCCCCTGACTTCTTGGTCATCAATCTTGGGCAGAGCATTCCCTTCTTTCCTTTCAGTCTGATCATCTCTATGACTATAATCGCCCATTTACACTGGTGAAACTTAAGTTTGCTTTTCAGTTTGACACTACAAAGTCACTGAACATCCTCTGTGTCATCTCTTCCACCACTTGAGGAGTGGATTGATGTTCTATGCTGAAGATATATCATTCGATAGTTATACCAGGGCCTCTGTCTTGAAGATGTTAGACTCCATTCACCATCTCGGGCTTCGGCTCTGCACAGAGACTTTCTGCACTTCACCAGTCCAGAGTCTGTACACCAAGTCTCATAAAGATCCTCTTCACCTCCAATGTTTGCAACTTTCTTTGCAATATGCTATGAAATTTTGATCCTTACCACAAAATCCCACCTGGGATTATATTTTTCATCCTCAGGGAGCTAGGTTCTTTCAGAATAGATGATCTGCTCTTCCTCCTTTTGGCCTTTGTATCCAGGAACAGGTCGCTGAATTGGGTCTGTCATTAGATGATGTTATTGAGTTCAATGATCAGCCCATACCATAGCTCATTACCATTCCCACCTGTTACCTTTCTTTGAGCCATCTGAGGAAGGCAGATTCTCCCGATTGGAAGTACTGTCTTATCTTTGCCAAACATCTTTTGAATCATTCTTCTGTTCCTGTTTGTATAGATGGTTTGAAATCCGGTGACTCTGTGAGCTCTATGACTCTTGCTGATACCACAGCTAAGTCTATCTGCTCTGGCACTGTCACAGCCATGCCTGTCCCATATATGGACTATGGTATTGTGTTCAAGGCTCGGCTTTGCGCCAATTGGTAGTCGATTTAGAGTACACTCAAGTCACAATAGCTCACGTTTTACTGTCATGCCGTAGTTACTACTATGAGCAGCAACACCGGTTTAAACATGTACTTTTTACAGATTTATCCCTGATGTTGGATGGTATCATTGGCGATGGTGATACTGTCTAACTTGATTGTATTTTTAACTTTTTAAGGGCTTTGGCCTTTTTTATTCTATTTGAGTATTTTTATATGATTTTTGGAAAATGTTTAGCTTTTAACTTGTTTCTTTTTACCATTTTTATAGACTTTTACTTTTTGTTTTTCTTTTCATACTGGTCGTTTGGTGCAGATAGCTGTGTTGCTTTGCGCCAAAAAACTCCAAACAACCATTGAGCCCATCAAAGACATTGTAATTTGAGCAGGTTCACATTCTTCCCTTGGGCCGACTGAAGGTACTGCAATTTGTTTGCATATCTAGAGTGTGACAGTGGCTGTTAAGGTTTGGTATTCAGGCACATTGAATGAATTTTTACACTAAAAATATTTATTGATATACAACATTGTCATGTAATCATCAGATAAAATAAAGGTGAAGACAAAATTAAAAGAAATTTACTGAAATTTCTACTTTCCGGGATATTGTATGGGAAACACGTAACAGCCAACAGAATAAGAAACTATTGTTCCTGTGTTTTTGGACCTCAAGGCCAATACTCATCATACATATATGCAACGTCAACACTCAAGAGGTGGACGATGAGCAAAACAATAAACTGGCACCACTATACAGATCATGGAATAATGGTGGAAAATGGACGGCAAGAATTAAAAGAAGACTACATCCTGAAGCTAAATTTAATGTAAAAGACTGTAATTCATTTTCCAAGTTTGATCTTTTGTATCAAATCTAAAATTAGGCACTTTATATATTAATGGTTTAAGGAATACAAATAAGATCAAACAGTGTTCATCATATTTTCAAGATATTATTTTTAATATGAAATGTTTGCAGAAAACGGTTTTTCCGATTGTTCTTTCAAACCTTTTATTGTTCAAATGTTACATGACCTGGAACATAAATTAGATGTTACAGAGGTTGTACAGGGTACACTGATGTTTTGAGAAAAAATAGCGTTCAACGACATATCTTATTACGAGTGGAAATGTTAGAGAAACATAACTTGTTTATTAGAGAACTCGAATTAAACGATGATCAGCGTAACAACAACGGTTTTGTCATACTTGAGGCGCTATATGCTTATTTTTGTGATTTCCTTTCTTTTTAATTTAAGTGCTGATAAAGGGTACTTTTATGATGCTAAGCTTACAGGTTGTAAAATTAAGTAAATTTGTATTAAGATACGAGTAAAATAGGAACTGATGTTTGCTTCATTTAACGTTTGATGATTACATTGCATTTCAAGTGACATTTTTCAGTCAACAAATATTTCCCCATCCTGGAAACGTTGTGTTATTACATATGCACAAAAACGATATAAACCAAGTCTTCTTGATAACTGGATCCTATTAACCCATTAAAGCCACGACTATTATTGCTAAATTATTGGCAAGTAGATTGGCTGTTCTTTTACTTTCGTTGATAATTTTCAACAAAACTATCTATATAAGAAAGTGTGATATCGATAAAACTCAATTACATTAAAACTTTTGTTAGATTTTGTTAAGATTTAACTTGGTGGTATGATTCGAAAAATTAATCAAACAGATTTTTTATCAGGTTGAACATAAATAGTTTTAGGAATTGTTAGAAATGTTTGGTTTTGATAAGAGTTTTGTTAAAACCATAAAATTATATTACAATGACGTTTGAAATTGTGTTAAATATAATTATGCTTTTTTAAGACAGTAGTTCCCAATTAAAATAGTTATCCCATAGGAATGTCTTCTGTACCAAATTTGTAACCCTTAAGTCGGAGATTTTTCTGTTAGACGCTATGATAAAACAGTAATTTCGTCATAATATGCACACTCAGATTATATCATCTTTTCAGTGGTGTTTAATGAGTGTAAACCTATTAGCAGTATCTATGGTGGTGACGAAGTTACTTAAAATGGATACCTTTTAATCGGAATTATGTCGAACAAACTTAATAATATTAACAGAATAACAGTATCACGTAAGCCGATAAAAAGTTGTTGAGTAACATTTCATGTATTCATGCAGAAGAAACATACGAACTTAACTAGTCAAGTATATATTAGGTAGTCAAGAAATTAATGTCGCTTTTTTTAGATGAAACAAAATCGAACAACTTATATATCAAAACAAAATATTTATTAAATGAAATAGTATCTATTCTTATCGATTATGCTTTTCCATCTTACAATCAGGTTGTTAATGTCCTGGTTAAAGAAATCACTTGGCTTTGAAGCAAAAAAACATGTCGATGTCCTCTTTAACACCTTCCAGATTTGCATACGTATTCCCATTAAAATGGTGTTGCAATGAACGAAAAAGACGGTAATCTGATGGTGCCATATCTAGAAAATATGGTGAGTGGGGGAGAAATTAATAATCTTGTGTTGCATCAATGATGCTACATGTGGACGCGCATTGTCGTGGAGAAAAACACCTTTCCGATTGAAGAGTTAAGGGCGTTTCTGATGAAGGGCTTGATTTAAACGTTCTTCATTTAAAACAAAATCATTTTTAGCAAATATGAGCCTTATTATTAACTTCATGTAGATTAATAAAATTCACAAAATAAAAATAAGATTTTAGTACGCAGATATCGAATACGCTGGACTTGGTTTGACTGATATTTTTAATTAGAATTTTGCTTTTTGATTAAAGTTGTTACAACTCAAGCACTTTCTTTGATTATATAAATATGAACTTAGGCTTCAGGGATTGTTTAGTGTCGAATTATTCTCAATTATATATATATGACTTCTTTATATCATCGCTTTAAAAATATTATCACGCGAATATTACCCTCCAATAAATAAACCATGTAGCACTGTATTAGATATTCCATTGTTTTATTTAAATCCTCTCGTTCATCAAAGATACTAGACATAAAACTTTCTATAAGGTAGACGTTATAAATGCTCAAGTTTTCATGGTTAAGGACTTTCTCTATGAGATCACACTTTATTTTATCAGTGACATAGCTTTTGTTCAAGAATGCTGTATTACTAGTCCAAAATGTTGTTGTTAAGAAATTCTCTAGGCATTATTATTATTATGTTAAATCCTCTCTTCCTCTTTAGTGGATTCTATTTCTGAAGTCATACTGTAAAGTCTTGTAATATCCGCAAACTATATGTTTCATGCTTTGCTAGCATAGACTCTATGTACCATATATAAAATAATATCTCATAAAACAAATTATACTTATTGATAGCGTAAAAAAAGGGGAATACAAAAACAACTTTTTCAACAACTATTTATCTTTCAAGCGATGATGTTTGACGGTCATGATGCATCACCCATAAGTTGTTTTACCAATACCCTCACTCAGCACCTGGTATCTATCTTGAGGATGGAAGAAACCTCAACATATGGTATTTGTCTTGAAGATGAAAGCATTGCAAAATACAAGTAACCGGAAATCACTGTTCTTCTTCACAGTTTCTCAACCTGACACGTGCAGACTATGCTTATTGTATGCATATATTGAACAAAGTATGTTATTATAAAAAGTTAAAACTGTACAACTGATAAAGAATGCTTCAATATTGGTTTTAAATTACTTTAATTTCTGAAGGAAAATTACAACCATACCATGAAAAAAAAAAGAATATTACGTTTTGAACATAGTATATGGGCCAATAAATAACTAGACATATTAATTTTATATCATATGGACCAATAAATAACTACGACATATTAAGTTTATATTATAAGATGAGCCAATAAATAACTAGACATATTAATTTTATATTATATGATGAGCCAATAAATAACTAGGCATATTAATTTTATATTATATGGGCCAATTTACTTGAACAGTAATGAAATCATTTCTCGTTTATTAAATTATCTTATTTGGTGATAATGTTTTTCTTTAGCAAGAAGTGTATTTTGAGTGAGAAAAATCCTCTGTAGTGGAAAATAATGTAAATAGTTCACGTAAACTTCACGCATACAACACTAACTACTTGTAGAAAACATTATTTGCTTAAACTCATTATTAATAACATTCTGCGTTACACCTGGCTAAAAATACAAAATAAAGATATGAGCTTTGTTTGAACATTCTGGTTAGCTTCAGGCAGCAGTTGTAACTTAAGTAATCATGTATTCTTTCGTAAAGATAAAGTTACAGGGTGTTGTTTCGTAATGAAATTTCTAGTAAATGTACACCGAGCCATTTTAGGAATATTGGTTCTTAGTATTTATATATTAAAAGTAGCTCTCTTTACTACAATGGATCAAATTTATTTATAAAGGTTTATCAAAAGCTAAACTCAAAAGGTATAAATGTATGCAGCCAAAGTAGTATTTTGTATTTACTTATTAAATGATAAGATATGTGGAATATTTTGAATTGTTCAGTTGAGCTAGAATACTTCTTATCAGAAGAGTTTTAAGTTTTGAATTACTAGATTTAACCCTTTATAATATTTATTTTAATTTATCCTCGGAAGAATCTATGGATTAAACATCACATCATGTATATATAGCTTAAATATATAGATTTAAAAGCACATTTATATCTCCATATTTACTTTTTTCAACAGCTTAATTTGTTAAAGTCTTTCAGCCAAATATCCCTTTTTAAAACCATACTCATTACTTTGAATAAAGGTACAACTATTTGTACCGCGAAAAACAAATATGAATTGACAGTCAGGCTCTCTCTAGCGTCAAACATAGTATATTGGTTTAAACAAAGGAAGACATTCATGGTTCCAAAGAACAAGTTAAAGAGTATCAAAGTTAATTTTGATGTCGTAGCTTGATAATAAAAATAATTTTCGATTTGAAAACGTGATTCATTGGGATCTATATTTAGATATAAGCTGAAATACCCGTCAACTGACGGGGAATGTTTAAACTTAATTAAAACAACTAAGTTTAACAGGAATCATATATTTCAAAGTAATAACTT
>NW_013665807.1:221532-223476 GCF_000517525.1 Limulus polyphemus | reverse complement strand
CAGGAATCATATATTTCAAAGTAATAACTTAAACATAAACTTCATTTAAAAAATTTTAAACTATAACAAAGCTTCTCATAAATATTTGCAGTTTGCTTTCCATCTATTAACAAAGAAAGATTTTAAGGTGATCCCACCCTTAAACATCCAACATCTCATTGACTATCAGAAAAGCATAACTGTTTGAGAAACAGTCAAGCAACTTTCATACTTTGACGTTAAATCCTTTTAGAATATTAAACATTGTCTAAAGCATTAACCTTCCAATATTGTTTGAGATTGACAACGTAGTTCAATTTTGACCCCCTTAGGACATTTCCCATAGTTCATAGTGTTTGCATACAAACTTTTCTTGAGATTGGCCCAATAGGCTCGGAGGAGTTAGGATGCAAACATTTCATCTTTATATATATATATAAATAACTAAAAGTTCTGGTCATATATATACAGTTTCATCGAAAGGAATGTTATCATAGAGAGTCTGTATATTAAAATAGCATAGTTTGTTTGTTTTTATAGCAAGACGACATTAGGCTATCTGTATGTATCCAGGAATCGAATCCTGGATTTAAGCGTTACAAGTTCGTTGACTTACCGCAGTGCCACCGGGGGACAAAACTAGCATAATATATCTTATTATCCAAAATTGAGTTTTTGTAATTTTTGAGAAACATATAAACAATATGTAATATGTATGTTATTATTTCATGGTTTCATAAACTTAACTAAATAACTCAATACATAAATTCCAGAATTTTTTAGTATTCATATTTTGTCACTAAATTATATTTTTTAACTTTTAAAAATACCTTTGTCATTAATGTTATCTTGTTTGAGTTGGATATATAACTAACTTTACAAATTTTATTTCATTATTAAAATTTGTTCACTTTCTTAGTGTAGTCAGTTTTATTTAAAATTACTATAGTATTTCTTTTGTCTGTATTTCTTGTTACTATGGCTTGAAATTCATCCTTGCTTGTATTTACGGGTTTACTTCCAAAATTATGACTTTAAAAATGGTAAAGCAATGCTAGTTACTTGAGTTGTTATGTATGCTTTTGTCAAATTCATTGTTACACATCAGAATTTCTACTTAGGTAACGGCTGCAACAATTGTTCAAAATGTAATAAATAACAAAGGCCTTGAATTTTTACATGTTCTACAGTAATTCCTGTACGCTAAATCAGAAAATGATATCCATTTTTCTCCATCGCGTACAGATTTTTCACAAAACGTAATAACGAAATACATGAAAGACCACAACACATAGTTTTGAGACCAAAAGACTTAGATTTCACACAAAAATCAGGATGAATGAGAATGTATATTCGTTTGACATCAATATTCTTCCCTTTTCTTCAGTTTGTTTGTACTTTTATTAACAAATATAATAATATAAAATGTCCATTGGGGTAAATGAAATAATAATTTGATCTAAGTAACAGTCATTTTCTTCCCGATTTGTAAATAAAATCCTTACGTGATAGAAAAACATTAATGTTATTTTCGAAATCTGCGTAGCCGAATTATAGAACATCCGTTATTAAAACCAAAATAACTTTTATGAAGTTTAAATACGCAGGCCTGTGTAATCTTCAGTGTTAATCATTTTTGATGGAGTGGTAAATTTTAAGCTACTAACTAGCCAATATACAGTTTTCTATGTCACTTAACAAAATGTACAGAAAAAATACATTGTTCAAGTGATCAGCAAGCTCTATTTCTAATATTTCTAAGTTTTTTTTTACATATTAAATAAATTTTATAATTTTGTGTTTTTATTCAATAAACTTATATAGGCTAATTTGAAGATAGCTTTTATATGTATCTGTTAGCTGAGTTCTTGCACAGATCTTAAAATATAACGTTGATAAACGGAAACATCGGAACATGTAGATATGTAGATCTTGAAAGTCGAGTTGTTCAAAAATTGAAAATAG
>NW_013665807.1:217593-220605 GCF_000517525.1 Limulus polyphemus | reverse complement strand
AACTCAGCTAACAGATGTTTCCGCATATAAAAGCTATCTTCAAGTTTTGTACACCAAAAACACTTTTCAAATGAAAGTTTTTCGTTTACTTATCGTTTAACCATTTTAGGAGTTTCAATTTTTTGTTTTATTTCCAAATGTAATACTTTTTTATTGGAAATACTTCATGAAATATGAAATTGGGGATTACACACCTTAAGATTAAAAAAATATTTGTTATTTGTTAACTTTATAATATTCATATACAAATATTATAACTAACTAACGTTCATATACTTAGAATATGCTTTTTCAGTTTTCATAAACAATAACAAAGTAAGTCTTTTATGCATTCTTGGCCAAAATGTTTATATATTCTGTAACAAATTATTATTACGACGGAATACAAATACACTTAACACTGTCAAACTGAGAAATGCATGTTATACTAAACATCTACATATATAATTTGTATAATGAAACAGGTTCTATGGACATCATGAACGATTTATTAGAACAGCAAACAATTTCATCCGACACCTGTAGAAAGATGTGAAATTCAGCATTTCATCTATCACAACATTACCTTACCAAAATATATATAATGACACAATATAACGTAAAATTATTATAAATAGGCTCTGTAACTTTATATCAGTTCATGTTAAAGATACAGTATTCCTTGTACTCGCAAGGCGACGTGTCATGCTGTAAACGAGGTTATTGATGTAACTCACCGTGATTTCACCCCAACTTATTACTACAAAGATTTGCAATTTAGCTACCGTAGCGGGTTTAGGGTCGTGGTTAGCAATTTTTTGGCTTAGTTCTGCCCAACAGTTCTCAATGGGCTTAAAAACTGGATACCTTGCCGGCTATGGTAACCATGTAATGTCCTCCTGGTTAAGATAATCCTCTACAATACGCGCATTGTGAGCGGTGACATTCTCATCCGGGAACACAAAGTTATTGTCTAACCTTGCCTCAGCATATGGCAGAAATATAGTTTGCACATGATCCCTGTAGGAGGCACTATTGACGTTTCCCTGGAGGATACGAAGCGCAGTTTTTCCACTATGATGAATAGCTGCTCATGTACTACACCACCTCCTGTGTGTTTCCTGAAGGATCTTCAGTTTTCTCTCATCTGTTCTCCATGCAAACGATGAACAAGAATCCTAACATCAGCTTTAACAAGCCGGAAAGAGGACTCTTCTGAAAAGATTGTATGTCGCCAGTGTCCTAACCCCAAGTTGGCATGCTATTTCGCTCAAGTAACACAGTGATAGAGTGAATTCTGGTTATTATCGGTTTGCAGATAGACGTTCTTGTAAAATAAACTTGGTTGGTCAGTCTCCTATTCACTGTTCTTCTGGATAACCTGGAACGAATGTGTTCATTCCATTCCTGTCGTAAGGTGTAGTAAGACTTCTTTCGACCTTGACATCTTAACCTGATCAAAACACGATCATCTCGGACAGTAGTGTTTTCGAGTCTACCAGTAAATTTTCCTGGAATGATGTTTCCTGTAGTTTGATGACGTTTCAGAATTCTGGATACACTGCACTGGTGGTATTCTACTGTTCTACCAAATCTCCGTTTGCTTCATGCCATTTCTGGATAGTATAATAATTTGACGTATATATAATTTCTGGCAGGTAACGAGCCATGACTCTACACCAAGTACAGATAAATTGTCTGAACAAAGCGTTGATCTGTTTCGAAAGAAAAAGAAGCCAAAACACATATTTTCATGCAAAACAGGTGTGAATGACTACTTTGACGAACAAGTACTCAAAACAACTTATACAGACCAAAATAATAACTCGTACATATTTGTCCGATCATACGCTACAATCTCTGTTATCACTCTGCCATTTACTTAATAACTAATCCATGCAGGCAATAACATCAATACAAAATAGTATGCAAATATTTTTGCCAAGTCTGTATCTGTTGTTAATTATAAGATGATAGAATTATTTTTGAAAATCTAATACCTACTATTAATTCTAATTCTAACAAAACAACTTACCATATTACATAACTTTAAGGCCAAATTAGTAAATTGTTTAAATTACCTTCCCCACCAATTTTAATGAAATAATATCTTTTTTTACAAAGGATGACTGGCAAGTTTAGTAACCAAAAAGTGAAAACCAGTATGAGTTTTCAAAGAATATCTCATTGAAATACATTGACAAGAACTTTTTTTTGTCTCCTATTATGTATACGGAATCTGATATTAACTTTCGGCTGCTGATCTTACCATTCATTCTTTGAATGTTAAGTATAGTGCAGACCCCTATGGTTCAGTAGTAAATGTACGGACCCACAATTCATAAATCCAGAGTTAGATTCCCTGTGGTTGACAACGTGCAGAAAGCCTATTGTGTAGCCTTCCACTAATTAAATAAGAACAGCAAATTTAGTGCAAAATATAGGGTCGCCAGTGAGTCTTCCCTAGTAAGCCAAAAACTAACAATAGAAGCTGGAAAACAAATTGGGCGAAATAAATCAAATTACCCAAGGAAAATATTATTATTATTATTATCAGTGAAATTACAGTTTATACAACACGAACTTTAAGTGTGTTAGCATTCAAATCACATCATAAGTATTTGAAATAATAATATCATATAAATTTTATCAAAGTCTCCCCTTCACACAAGGCAAATATACTAATATTACATCAATCCAATCATATATAGTTTAAAAGATAAACGCTATTAAAACTATATCCAAAACGATCCACTCTAATTTCACACAGAGATAATATAATTTGAAAAACTTCAAAGTTCCACAGGCCAGCACATGATTTTATGATCTAATCTCGTAAAGTAAAAATACTTTGAAAATTCAAAATAATTCATCAACTACATCACAGTAATCTCCCACAGATTACCTCCAATTACACTGGACAACAAAAATTGTGCTATTGGAGGAAACTCAAATCATTCAAAGTAATTTTATGGTGCTAATTTCAAAAATGTAGTCAGAATTTGTCCATCACATCTGGATATTGAGTTATTC
>NW_013665807.1:200548-217075 GCF_000517525.1 Limulus polyphemus | reverse complement strand
TGGGTAAAAGGCATACATTTTTGATAACTTCAAACACTGACTGTATTGTATTGGTGTAAAATTCCAAATATATTGTTTATATATATACTCTTTGTTCTCGATATAATTGTAGCGTACTGCACCACTTTTGCTTTATTCCCACTCTCGCATGCTCCGCTCGGGAATCATGAAACCCCCATATGCTCAGTTTGTTAGAATATTCTAGAAGTCCCTCGACTGAGCATAAAGGAGTGGTATCAGACACTTCTCTCTAAATTGCTTCTCAGTCACTCAGTTTGGTCATTTTGCCCCGCTCCACACTCAAAACAATGTTCAATCATCTTCCTCGCATTATCAATAAAATTATGCAAAACTTTGTTGTTCTTTTTTTAATCTTTTAAATTTTAGTTATATAAACGTAATTTTTGTATATTTTTTAGAAAACTATTTGAAATGCTGACTGCATCCAGTTCATGTAAAGTTCGAATGTGCAAAGATCACCCAAACAGTTTTTGCTACATTTGTGGTAAATATATTACAATTTCACGAAATAAAATGTATCGCACACAACGTAAATGTAGCTTACAACAACTATGCTGGGTGTAAAATTGGTGACCAAGAAAAACTGGACTCCAAATGCGTGTTGTACAGTTTTCACATCTGGCTTGACACAGTAGTTGAATAAGAAGAAAATAAGTATTCAATTTGCAGTTTCCATGATATGGTGTGAGCTCAAAGATCATCTAACTGACAATTATTTTTAATGATTAATATTTCTGGATATTCAGGCAAAACTAAACAATACGTTAAATTGCATCTACCATGAAACTAGTACCTCAACGGGATGGTCTTCCAGTGCCATGTCCACTTTGGGAAACAGAAGAGTTATCCTGAGAAGAAGAAAATAAATCATCTTCATCTTCTTCATCTAGTAATTCTATTCCTGTGGCACCTCAACATAAATTGCATTATCTGATCATACAAGAAGAACCAAATGTTCTGATTTGTAACTTATCTCTATCAAAGCAGCATGGGGAACTTCTTGGTTCTCGTTTATAGCAATGAGATTTATTAGCTCCAGGAACAAGAGTTTCAATTTACCGAAGTCGCCATCACAGTCTTGCTTCTCACTACAGCATGCAAAATACTTTGTGTTTTTGTATAAATTTTGATGTACTAATGGAAGGATTAGGTACTGAGCATCATCTTCAAGAATGGACAATTTTTATACACTGATCTAAAGTTAGTCTGAAAGCTATATTTTGCACAATAGGAACTCTAAGCCACCAATTTCTCTTGCTCGTGCTTTGAACATAAAAAAAAGTTTACCATAGGTGGATCTAAAACTTATTGCATTTCTGCTAGGCCTGCAAAGTGGGTATACGAAACATTGTTACTTTTATGTTTCTGAGACTGCTGAGATGATAGAAATAATTTGAAAAATAATGAATGGCCAGTGAGAGAGAATTACATGCCAAGGTTACAGAATGTCGAGTATCAATATTTAGTGAATCCTCAAAATATGTTTCTACCCCACTGGGACTCATCAAGAATTTTGTAAAAAGAATGAACAAAGATGGTAATGGTTTCAGATATCTATGTGACAATTTTCCAAAAATCAGTGAAACAAAAATTAAAGGAGTATCTTTGTTGGGCAACAAATTCTGGAAGTGCTGATGGATGATGATTTTGAAACAGTATTCAATCAGAAAGAATTTGCTGCCTGGAAATCATTCAAACTGGTTGTCAAATATTTCTTAAGAAATCACAGAGATGAAACTATGCTGTGATGATTAATAATATGCTCAAGAACTACAGGAAAATTGGGTCTAGGATGTCACTAAATATGTACTTCTTACACTCCTATTTAGACTTCTTTCTAAATGATCTAGCTGCAGTGAGTGATAAGCATGGTGAGTACTTCCACCAAGATATTTCTACATTGAAACAATGATATCAAGAACGATGGGATCCTGCGATTATGGAGAATTACTGTTGGTTCTTATAGCATTAAACTGAGAACATACACAAAAGTCGCAACAAGTCAAGCAGATATTTTGAATAAAGTATAAAAAATAATATCACGATGAAAGTTTTGAACATAACCGGAATGTATTTTCACTACATAATATTATCTTACTCATTACTTTTTAAACCGGTATTCCTATTTTGTATTGTTTTGAACATACAGTTATTAAAGAAAAATTTTTATTTTCACGATATATAAGGGTATTTTGAACAAATCTACTCTAACTCGAAAACTAGAAGTGATCAGTAGTTTTCAATATTATTTTTAGGATCAGCATTGTCAAATTGCTCAGAAAAATTAGCATTTTTTTCTAGTAGCAGAGAAAAACTTTTTGCCCCTTGTTGGAAGATCGAATCAATGATGTACTTTTTATTAACTTTCAACGACATAACATCAGTTGGTTACATAGTAAGTGATTGTTTGCTCAGGAACACGGACAGTAAGATTTTATATTCATGATGCAAGGACACATAATTTGCTTGAAGGCTGTTTTGCAAGCACATTTGTGGAAGCCTAATTATTCAAGTTCATAACGAAAAATACATGTAACATGTTTATCAAAAATCGCCGTAAATAGTTGAAACTAGAGTTAATATTAAACATATAACTCAAGTATCTCTGTACACGTACATTATCAAACCTAACGCTATACAGTGTTCCATGGAACGTGAGTTTTGGATTTTGTAATTAAATGGAATATAATTGCTTTTGGTAGATCTTAAAACTAAAGTAGATGATAAATCTACAACAAAAGTGGCGAATACTTTTATTAGTTGCAAGTATTGTTAATTTTTTAAATGATTTTATTAATTGATAAAGAGAGATAACAATTTTATGCTTACAACAGAGTTGGACTGGTATACGTCTGGAGATTTGAAACCTCTATATTCATAGCCGCTTGGAACTGGAGTATGCTGATTCTTCTTGGAGATAACTGTAAAGAGCTCAAGAGCAACTGCTACTACTACTACGGAATTTTCGGCTCCAGACATGAGTTTTTAACCCAAATTTTCCTTGTATTCCGTCAACCTTCCAAATAGTGTTCCTAACTACTGCAAGTAGTTCTAACACTTTATTGGTCGATCTGTGCAACTTCCCGTGCTAGTTCAAACTATAACCAAAACTCTCAAGTGATTTGTTACTGTTATGGTGAGTTAGCAAGTTGCCTTCTCACTTGTGCTAGTACACCAACGTCGTGTAAGGAATATATCATCAAAGTACCGCTTTTGCATGTTAACATCAACTTTTTCGTAGCCTCCACAATACTAACAAGTTAGCATCAGTAATTAATCACTCTCAATGACTTATGCTAGCGTTTTTTCAACTAGCTTCATTTTTTATACCTACTAACTTGTGATTCTCAATACCACTTAACCAAAAGCTGTACTTTCTTAGCTCTTGACTTAGCTCATTTGCTGACTGGCTGTTTATGAGTTTTACAAGAACACATGATATAACTCAGTACCACTGGAATTGGACAGTGTGCAAGTAGTATAGCGTTAGTTTTAATAAATATCGAAAGATTAAATAATACATTCATCATTAATTAACACAATTTAAAAAAATTAATATTGTGAGAAAGTTAATTCCATTCCATTCGGTATTTTTAGAGATTTAAGACTTAACTCCCTGGATGCTCGTAAAGCAAACAATTTCCCTTCGCCTCTGGTAAAAAGGTTATTACAACGTGACAAAAAGGATCGATCTATTAATATCTGGCCGAACACATGAGGCTGACTATCAATGAAGCCGGTGGCGTCTATGTTCTGTGTTGTCCGACAGTAGGCGGCGAGGATCATCAGATCCAATGCCGAGAAGTGGATGTGGGGAAAAAACGTGAATTCTCTGAGAAAAATCTACTTTCACTTAGGGTGCGCTTTAAAGTCTACCCGACCGCTGTCGAAGTTGAAACCTGACACTAAAGCTAAAAGACGAACAAGTAATAAAAGTTATGAATACTTAAGCTTCAATCACAAAAAATACTAAGACTAACTTAGCACTGTTAACATACCAGGGTATTTGGTGCTATCTGTTGAGTATTAAGGAAGGTAAATATTTGCCCTGAGGAGAGTGGTGGTGGTTGTTATACAGAATTGGGATGAGAGAATATTTCTGTTGTTTTGTTTCCCTGTAAAATGTAGATGCTAGTTACAGAAGTCTTATTTTAACCATTAAGATGGTTAAACATTTATCAATGTAGCAAAATATGAACGTGAAGTATTGTATGTGATACCGGATTTTGAAGTGTTTGTAATATTTGGAAAGTATTTCAAACATGTTAGAAGTTATCATACAGCCGTATCAAATGAAACCTTTATTGATAAGGAGGAGAGTAGAAGTTTTCAAACAGTGAATGCGATTTCATATACGTCAGAAGAAATTAATTCTTTAGCACACTTTTTGTAGAATTTCGCTGGAATGTGAAATCTAAGGAAACCAATTATTAATTGTAATATCTAGAAACTTAGTTTTGTTTGTTATGAAGCACAAAGCTATGCAAAAGGAGATGTGTGCTCTGTCCACCACAGGTATCGAAATCCGGTTTCTAGCGTTCTAAGCCCGCAGACATACAGCTGTGCCACTGGGGGGGAGGTAGTTACTTTTTGTTAGTGAAGGTTATGAGTGTTTTGTGCAACTTTACTGTGATTTACTTTAACCTAGAATATTTCTTGTTTAAGCTATTGTGAAAAGTGATCTCAAGAATTTGTGAAGAATTGAGAATAGTAAGTCATTTCTTACATTATAGTGTTATTTAGTTCAGTTTGAACAATATTTGCCGTACGAGATGATCACGTGGTGTGCTCCATAGCGCTGTGCCGTCAGCAGAGTGACACGCGAGGATTGGTGATAGTAGGAAATGGGTCTCTTACATTGATAAATAATTGTTAATACACACTTCGGCGTTGCGATTCGCGAGAAAACTCGAGAAACACTGTAAAACATAAATGTAATATTATACTATAAGACCAGAGCTTGTATTTAAATTCATTATGGAAACCAGAATCATGGGCCTTTTTTGATATCTAAGAAACAGCGACTGTAGCGTGATTACAATTAAAAAACCATGAAAACTTGTTTCAATTGACCGTTTGTCTATGTTTATAGGCCATGTTTTGAATATTTGAAACTAGGTGGCGTTCCAGGTATCATAGCAGCCTGTTGGAGAAACCTTTTCCAGGAGTTTACCTATATAGTTAAATAAACTGGTGGAATAAAAGTCGCTTGGATTGGATAGTTTGTGCTCTCCCTTAGGAATTCCTGTTATAATAGCGGATTTTCACTGTGACAGCTAACAATCAGAAAAAAAAAGAGATAAAGTACGTAATTGATATAGGTGAGAGATAAGAAGGTCAGTTGCGCTTTTAAAGAAGTGGTTGTTGATTGTTGAGCTGAGGTATTTAAACGCTTGATATGAATTTTAATTTTGAGACAGCAATAAAAGTGTTGACATTGCTGTGAGAAAGGGTATATATCTTGTCGGAGATTGTGGGAAATTTTGGACTATAGGGTGAATGGATGGTTGTTATACAATTATAAACTAAGTTATAGTTACTAAATGTGTTCAGGTTAGGAGTTGTGAAACCTTTAATAAATATTTCATATGTGATGTCGCCATTTTTAGTGGCATCTTTACAGATAGCTTTAAATTTACCCCAGAATAGTGATAGGTAGAGTCTCGCTTTATCAGGGTAAATACAAATTAAGTGATTGCTCTTATTTAGTGAGTCTCTAAATTTGATATTAGTGCTGCTAATTAGTGTTTTAACTGAGGGATCGTGAGTGTTTATAAATTCATAGCGTAGTTAATTTTCGGGCGTTTATATGGTGTGTAGTGATTCGAGAATGTACTGTAATTTCTATTCCGTTTGATACTGAATGTAGTATCTCGGTGAACTAATTGTCCTGAGGTAAATATATGGGAGACTCTATATTAGGTAGAATGTGATCTACTTTGTTTTCAAATAATTCCAAATCTACCTGTAGTTCCATTACAGATATGTTTAGAGACAAGTGTAAATAAATGAATTTATGATCTATTCAAATATTTTCATGGACATGGAAGTTAGAGGTGAGATGAGTCATAAGAGTGGTTACTATGACTAGGTCCAAGATGTCTTGGTAACAGTTATTTCAAACACAGACTGGCTAGTCGGGAAATCAGAAATTTTCCCGAGCGCCATTCATGGCTGACTCTTGAACACCCTTATTTCAAAATATTCAAAGACAGAAAAGTTCCAAAGGAAGAGCAAAAATAAATTTAAAATCGTCTGTTATATGCATAGAGACTCAATCAATCTGACCAACCTTGCAACCATTATGTAACTGTGTATCAGATCACAACCCACGCGATGCAACTAGTTCATTCTGATCTCGTGATTTTTTTATATCTGATATTTCCATTAACATTTTTATATCTAAGCTAGTTTCTAATTTTTATATTTCAGTCAGTTAGTTCAAATGTATGTAAAAATAAACAGAAATATATATATATATACAAACGGGGCATTTATAACTTTGGGACTGAACCTTATTTGTCTTTTTATTGTCTACTTTTCTTTCAACAGGCAGTTGCAGTTCATTAAAGTTCTTAGATGTAATGATCTGCATTGTATTATTGCTTATATAATGATGGAGATGGCTAGGTTTGAATCGTGACTTTGCTAAACCTTGCAGTTTACTAATACCGTTTATCAAAGACGCCACTGACTTAGAAGCACAACATAATATGCGTAATTGATACCAGAAGTTTGCATGAGAAGGAGAATACCAACAAAGGTTGTTGCTGACAAGGTCCCAGAAACGACAGTCGACAGATAAAGAGCTGACATGTACAACTTGATTATAGAAATTGCCCATGGAAGTTTAACCAAACGATTTTCGAAGCATTGAAAATTATTTGCTGATATATCTTTAAAGGATCTAAATTTTTTTCTGAAACCGCAAAACTTGAGGATGTAGAACATTCACCATCACCCAATCTCATTGTTAGGCTTAGGGGCGTGATCCACCAAGCCTTAAACTTTATCAGCCAAACAAAGTTTTATTTGACTTGCAGAAGCAAATGGGAGATCTGGTTATTTCCTCTCTAAAATTCAAGAGAAATTTCACTGATCACACAATATAGCTTAGTTTTAACCTCTGATGACGATGGGGAAGAGATACATTATTATTATTACTAAAAACAAGTTTCATTGCTAGTGGGTTAGCTGTTCTTGGAAAGTGAAACCCAGGGTTCGTGGATTGCATGCTCCAGCTGCAAAAACGCGTTTCGCATATTGAGATAAGGAGTTTGCTATAAAGGTGACAGTCAAGTCCTACTATTCGGTCAGACAAGTGTAACCAAAGAGTTAGTGGAGAGCGCTATTTACTAATTGCTTTCCCGATAATCTATAGTTTTGAAATTAAATATGGCTAAGAGCAGATAGAACTTTACACGAAAAATTTAAAATAAAACAATCAAGCAACATTCGATTGCTCATATCACACTGGATGGTCTGGCATGACCTGGTGGTTAGGGCGCTCAACTCGCAATCTAAATTCCTAAGTTCGAATTCCGTTACCGAACATGCTCGCACTTTCAGCCGGGGGAGCGTTATAATGTGATGGTCAATTCCGCTTTGCCTTAATAAAAGAGTAGCCCAGGAGTTGGCACTTGGTGATGTTAACTAGTTGTCTTTCCTTAATTCTATTACTTCTAAATAAGGTAAGGCTAACGCAGATATATCTCGAGTAGTTTGGTGCGAAATTCAATAAGATAATTGTACAGTCTGTTATATTTTATGGAAGCCAAACAAATCGCACTAAATCTGTAGGATATGGTGGTAAACAAAATTGTGTAATATTTGCAAACACACTTATAAAAAACTATAAGCAAAATGAAAAAGTGGTTTGATCGTCACCTCTATAGCAAACTCATGATCCCAATGTGTGGAGCGTGTTTTTGCAGCAGAAAAACGCGAACCATGAACCTTGGGATTCACTTTCCTTGCACGACTAACCTATTAGCAACGAAACTTGTTATTCTCAATCAAGGCTTAGTAATAACAATGTCTCATTTTCCTCATTGTCATCAGAGATTAAAATAAGTGTAAAGAGCTTTGAAATTGCTATTTTACGAATAGGTTGGTTTGTTATGAACTTCGCGCAAAGCTACACGAGGTCTATCTGCACTAGCCGTCCCTATTTTAGCAGTGAAAGATTAGAGGGAAGACAGCTAGTGGGATTGAACGTCACATTATAACGCCCCCACGGCTGAAAGGGCGAGCATGTTTGGTGTGACGGGGATTCGAACCCGCGACTCGCAGATTGAGTGTTGAGCGCTCTAACCACCTGGCCAAGTCGGGCCACGAATATGTAGACAAGTTCTTAAGAATCATTGTTTTCACCAAATCATCTAATAAAAAGACGAACAAAGAACAAGAAAAAACTTTAAAAATAAGAGATTAGATGTAAACAAAATCAAGAATGGTCGAGAAAGATAGATGAATAAAATTCGGAACAAGAAAATTCAATAAAATACATCAATTTCAGAAGATAAATTTTAGCTTCTCAAAATGTCCCAGTAACACAGCGGTATGTCTATGGGCTTACAACGCTAGAATCCTGGTTTCGATATCCGTCTTGGGCAGAACATTGTGTAGCTTTGTGCTTAACTTCATACAAACAAACAAGCTTCTCAGTTCATTATACCACATTTTACAAAATCTATAAGAAGATTACATTTGGTATTAAATGAAATTGAAATACTAATGTGAAAGAAAAACTCTGAATTGTAGTTATGAAATTCAATAATTCTGTAAAGTAAACAATAATAAAGAAATGATTGTCAAGAGAGACTGGATCTAAGAAAACAGACCAGTTGAAAACTAAATAGAAATATAAAGAAATGATATGAAATGGTAAATAAAAGAGGAGGTTAAAACTTGAATAGGAAGATTATAACAGATAATATGAAGTGACAGATGTAGTAATAAAAACAGAGGGATTGTAATCGTGGAGAAAAAAAGAACTCGTGTTCTAAATAGTAACAGGACAAATTATGTGCAAACAGAGTACAAATAAGGTGAAACAGAAGACGATATCAAATGAAAATATAAAAAAAACACTTATTCCAAGAAATGTTTACCTACCAAGCAGTTATCAGTTTCAGCACTGAAAGAACACAAAGAGATAAATGAAAAACACATATTTAAAATATCTATTTTAAGAGTAACTATATTTTCAAATTGAAGTAAGTAACAATATATTAATGATCTAAATAAAATAAAAAGCAGGATGAAAAACTTTAATCTGAAAAAGGTAAAATGGAATGTCGAAATAACTATAACTTATTTGTTTATAATTATAAATATATTCAAAAATGTTGTTGTTACAGCGCAAAGCTATACAATAACTTATCTGCACTCTGTACACCACATGGAATCAAACACCGAATTTGTGTGTTGTAAGTCTGTAAGCTTACTGTTGGCCCACTGTTTGTTTGTTTTAACGAAAAGCTATACACTGAGCTATCTGCACTCTCTTCCCCATGGAGAATCGAACTCCGGATTTGACTCCATAAACATTCTGCTGACCCACCTGAGGAAAAATTACTGAATATGATGTAAAGAAATAAGATAAACCAGCCGGAAAATGCCAAAACACTGACACTAAGAAATGCTAGAAAGAGCTAAAGAAGCTAGAAACATATTTAGATATGAAACTATAGACAAATCAGAAACTAAAAAAAACGCGATGATTCAGGTGTAAAGAACAATAGTTCAAGTAAGGATTATTAAATATAATTCAAAATGAGGAGGAAAAGTTAAATGGTAACTTATAAAATGGGGAAAACAATCCAAAGTACAACTGGTTAGCATAAAAACACACTAAATTTAGAGATTATGCTCAATTGACCTCGAATGAAATGTACTGGCTAACAGCGAAAATTCAGAGGCTCTAAACAATGAAAAATTATATTTGTGAATTTTTTAGTCCTAGTAATGTTTGCAAACTTTCTAATAATTTTGTTGCGTGATGAGTTTTATTTACTTTGTTTTAACAAGGAAGTTGAAACAAAATAAACTTTGAAATAAAAATGCTTTTAATGATTATATTCCTTAAGAAAAACGTATGATTAAATTACCGACCAGTGCTGATTGAAGTAAAGAGAATGTTTCAAAGCAAAATATTTACATTAAACTTATTTTTTAATAACATGCTTCCTCATACAAACATTAGGGTAATTTATCGAGACTGAAGTGGAGCATGTAAAAGTATGTTATTTTTTTAAATAAAAAAGAAAAATAAAGACCAATTTATGTAAATAAATATAAGCTTATGATTAACATTATAAACCAATTACATTGTGTTGTACTCCAATGCATATAATAATATGTTTTATAAATATTTACTGCAACCCTTAAATGTATGTATAAATAACGATTTGAGGTATGTATTACATGAAAAAATACATAAAACATGGAAATTAATTTATTTAAACCAAAATATCTATACGTGATAAACAATCAATGTTCGATACTAGTAACTGGTATTACAAGGGGTATTCGAAGCAAATGGAATATTTGCTAATTACTGTAAACTAGTAAATTATGATTGAAAAATTTTCTTGCCAAGATGTTAATATTGCTAGTTGCCAGATATCAGCAGTATTTCTCACACGATGGGCAGGGTGCAACAAAATTGCGAAATAGGAAGTGCGAGTGACGTAGATTTTAAATTGTGTACTATAATCAAGTTTTTAACGCACAATGTCCAGATCTAGCGTTCTACGATTCTAAACGTTTCTTGTAATCTCAAGGACGTCTACGGGAACACCAAAGATGTCCTTAAGGTCCCTAAGGTTCGCAAACGGTTCCTAACACTTCATATGAATTTCAGCGAACTAGTGTGACTAAGGTCGCGTAGTTTTAGAAGAAATAAAACTAATTAAATGGAAATTATATTGAGAAGATAATTTGGTTGCCCAACATCATTTGCAACATTCTCAACATCATTTGCACACGTTTATTGATTGTAATCTTAATTTTAGTCTAAAGGAAAAAAAAAGACCGTTTATTTTTAAATCTTCCTTGTACGCCTCAAACACTAATATTTGTATATTTGACTTTGACTATATGTCAGATAAAGTGTAGTAATTTTAGAAAATACTTACATCAAATTAATTTTGATTGACGTGTCAAAGAAAGTTATGCTTTGTATTTTCTTTGATATTTTCGACCGAGACCTCATCGAATATCTCTCAATGATTTTATTTCTATTTCTGTTTTTAATAACAGTTTTATCAATGTTAAAATATTTCACTTTCCAAAAGAGAATAGTTTCTTCGTAAACAAACCACGAACGTCTTTAAATTTGCAAGGTGTGATCTTAAGTCGCAGAGATCGTTGATGTTTTTAATCACAGGATTATAGTTGACAGTGCATGTAGCCTATTCTGTACTTAATTCTGAACTACTTACCAGAAGGAATGTATCCAGCCATTGACCGTCACTCTTATAACACAACAATAGCTTAAAGTGTGGATAATATTTTGTGGCATCGCACAGAGTAGTATTTGGTTCGTCAGCTCCGAAATCTAGAGTTTGATCACAAGGCCACAACATAATCTTGCTGTTCGCCGAGGTGCTATATATACCCATTTTTACTGCTAGAAGTGCAAAATTTTATTTTTATCAAGTTTTAACTTATAGATAAGTATCAGTCGAACAATATTGCGTTTTAATGGTACCTTATAACCCAGAATGCATAATTAGTTATCTGAAATATCTGTCACCAGCTTTAATCTCAACTACTAACAAATGCAGCGTCGAGAAATCAATATATTCTCTTGATGCATATCAATTAATGAGGTCTGTTAATAAATTATAGCTTTGAAGCTGGTAAGCAGATTGTGAGAGGTCTCCTAAAATCCTTACAAAGAGTAGCATCACGTAACCTAAAATGTATCTATTGTTGAATTAATATTCTATTTCTAGATGATTTGTTTTAATAATCTATACTTGTATAGAGGGATATGATTAAAAATATGTATTTACAATTTAACCTGTAAAATGTGCAAGTTCCGACTTCCGTTATCAATTAATAAACGATAAAGATATTTCACAATTAATTATCAGGCAGGCGGTAGCACTGCCTATGTAGGGATGGCTCGGATTATTCATCAAAATGGTATTTTAAATATCTCCTCAATAGATCATCAGAACTTTACAATACTATACAGTGTTTCCTTTCATAACAATATCTATGTAATGACTGAGTCACAAGTTATGGGAATGTCTGTAAAAATCATAGCAAAAACTTTGAATTTCTTGTTCTTCTTTCTTCTGCTTCTTTTTTGTTATATGATAACTTAAAAACCAAAACAATGATGTTAACCAATTTCACTGAGGTGATATAGTTTCAAACGGAGTATCGTCTTTCATAAGTATTATTAATAACTAGTAGTAATTTAATTTAAAAAAATCATGATTATCTCTTGAAGTAGCTTTTGTACAGATATGTAGTGTTCTTTTGAAAAGCTTCAGTACAGGGTGAAACAGGAATTTCCAGCCAATAATAGATAAACAATAAACATTACAGTTGGAACCCCATTGTATTTAGAACTTTATAACTTGTTATAAATACAACCTTCCTATGTCTATTGAAAAACTGCATTAAAAAAAGTAAAGAAAGTATTTTCAATAAAGGATGCAAATGTGGGATGCAAATGCTGATATCAATCATTCAAAAACAATGCAAACAAGATCCTGTCATCTCTACTATCTTGTTTGCATTATTTTTGAAGGATTGATATTAGCTATCTCTACATTTACTTCCTTTTTTGAAAAGTTTTTCTTTACTTGTATACTGTTTAAGAACTCTACGGTTTTGTTTTGTTTTTAATTCTCAGAAGCAATTTTACAATAGTCATAATCAACCATTTCTATTGTTGTACTAGTAGAAATTTATTACTAATGTTAATCTCGTGATAGAAGTAACAACAGAAACCTTTCACCTTTAATGACATGTTTGTTAATGATAGCAGTATCTGTCAAATGTTGCGCATCAGAAAAGCGCGATGAATATCACGAAAGCTCGTGAAAGTTTCTGCTTTTATTATACGTGATTTAGCCACATCCTACCTATAAATCTTTTTGACTTTTCTGAGATTCGCGGTCTCTGGGGACTGTAGTGTATAGGAAACGTGTAAAAGAAATAAACAAAACAAATACTGTTAGAACTTAACTATGAGTTGTTGTTTTTTTCTGTCTTTTACATACTTTCATAACAAGCTGACAGAAAAAGTCAGAATATCTATTGATACCTTAATAGACTATTACTAGAATCATTAAATGCATGCTGGTGTTCAGAAGTAAATGTATCGACATAAAACACAAAAATCTGGGGTTCGGTTAGTATTCAGTACTGCGCTGTTAACCCATTGCGAACAAACTGTGTGATCTCATCACCTATTGTAATTGGAATTATAAACTCTCGACTATCGCTTTATCCGCTGTTACTGCTGTTAGCAACCATTCTTAGCTGGTAAGGAATCCATCCTCGCTGTTAGTAGAAGAATAAAATTAGGAACAAATTTCCTAACTAGTAAACGTCTAATATTTGTAGGATTGGGTGGCTATAAGATATTATGTATTCAAGAATTCAAAACTTTTCGCATCCACAAACGTGTATATGTACTTGCAGTTGGTTAAGTTTATTTTAATTCCTTATCATGCGTAAAAATAACGAATTTTTACTACACCAGCTTCACTAAATGATAAAAAATGATTGGTGTAACGTGTGGTCGGACTCAATCGCGAACATGGTTTAAGAGATAAAGTCTTTACTCGGCTACTATCCTACAAAGCAGTTGGTAGCTTTAGATAATAATTTGTATCTTGTGGACAATTTACCAAGATTTTAGGAAAAAATAATATATACTGTAGTTGTCCAATTACTTCTGAGTAACGTGAACAAAGCGCATTAACGCATGAATAACTGTATCTAATATGATAAAGATCAAACAACCGTTTTTGAGGAACTTAAGTAAACAAGAACGAAATAAAAGAAGGGGGTGATTCACTATCACTGAAAAACTTCATATATTTTGTTTTCATAATGTGTTGTCAGTCTTAATTTTCGTATTATACGAATAAAAAAGAACACTTCTTGCCAAGTTTCGCTAATCTATCTTTTCATTATTTATATAGTGAACTACTCGTGTTAGATAGCCAGTTGCGTTTAACAACAAAGCTAGAGAACATAGCCCTTTAGTGTGGAACGTATAAAAATTATTTGCAGATATATCTTATTGGAATTTGAAAACTAGAATATCTAAGGTGCAAATGGGCTAAAGAGCCAAATCAGAAGTCCCTGGGGTTCAGGTAAAGCAGTCCCTAATTTTGAATTAATGACCAGGGGAAATGTCACCAGAAAGCAACAACTACTACCACAATTGCTTTTTCTGGCTCTTTGAATCGTATAACGAGCTTGAATGTCATTTTTATAAAACCTTCACAACTGAAAGTATTCAGTTGCATCACGCCTAAAATCCTGGACCCTTCTATCTTCAGTCCAACACGTTATCTCCTAGGCTACGCCTAGCCCTATACAGATTATCAAAATATATATTGATATGATAGACACAACACACTGTAGAAGATAAAGTTTTAACTTCTCAATTATAAAACTTTTATTTTCAGTTCTCATGATCTCTTCATGAATATTGTTACGCCTCTGTGTTCGTTTGTTAATTTTCAGTAAAAATTATTTCCGAAGAAACTTTAGCGATACAAGTCCTTTCTTAAATAAAACTAGTTTATTCTTTCTCAATACGACTTTGCAATACACTTAATTTCCACAGTCACGCTATAACTTAAACAAACGCTATAATTCACTACGAACGATTCATTTGCTTGACTCAACTGTCCGTCTCTATCTCTGTCTGCAATTCACTTACATTGTTGCCGTTACTTCTTACCGGTTTTATATATACAAAAAGCGTACATCTCGTTTTTTTCGTGAATCTTCTGGAATATCATGACGTGTTACCAGGGTCACGTGACTACCGCTGTCGTAACAATATAAACACTTGGGACGTTATGAAGGAAATTCTTTCACATCTCTGCTTTCAATCAAGTTACAAAACGTTTAGCTTTTATATTGAAACTTTCCAAACCCATTATGACTGCGTGTCGTTTAATACAGAAATCGATTGTCTTTTTATCTTTAAGTAAAAGGCTTGCCATTTATAATTATTGAACATTGCCTTGTTGTCTAAGATAAGAAAAGTTATACACAGACAAACTGTTACGTCCAAAGTGTAGTTGTCGGTATAATCATCGAACGCAGTAGGCCTACCAAATCTGAAGAAATAAAAAGGTTGACAACTCTACATCACCTCCTTTACAGCGAAGATCTTCTGTTGTGATAATTACGTTCAGTTCGTTCGATTGTCACTTTTCGTGAGATTAATCTTTCCTTTCAACATCTAAATTGATCGCCGTATAGCAACTAAACATTGTATTCCGCCTCCAGTTTTTCTAATTAGCTTGATTGAGAGAATACATTAAAACACTTTTACTTCAAAGTCTCATATGTTAGGGTTAAGAATATTAAATATTACTGAATTTTATTCATAGTTTTAAAATCAATTACGAGTGTATATTAAAATCCAATAATATTTTAAGCCTTCCACTTTAGTTTGGTAATTTTTTGTGTTTAATCTCTAAATAAAAAGTCTCGTTTTACATATCGTAGCGTGGATCAAGATATTTGCCAAACAAATTATGATATTTTATTACAAATATGAGTGTAAAAATATTATGGAATGACTCTTTACTTGATCACTTCAAGTTTATGATACGTTTTATTCAAAAAAATGTTTCGTCACAGAAAATCAAAATAATCCTTCATTACAAATTAAAGAAGATGTAAGAATGTGTCGAAACTAGTTTCTCTGATTTCAAATCTTCTGATAGTTTGATCCACTTACATTAACTCTTTCACTAAATACCTGAAAGGAAATTATTTACTAGCGTTTTAAAGTACAAGAATATATGTGTATTTTCAGTAAATATTTATGATGAATTCCTAACAATTTTATGACCAAACTTGACCAACACGTAAATTACAACATAAATCAAAGATTAACGATACCGCGCAGTCATTATCAACTATGCTTGTATATCAATAATTTCCCTAAGTTTCTATACACTTTACAGCAAATAAAATTGTCTAGTAATTAGTATAGAAAAACCATTAAGAACCAATGCGTTCTAAAAGGCTTAATTCAAAATCTGATTCTGAATTCCTAACGAGAAATTTGTAGAATCCGTTGATGATTAGCTGTTTCTTAAAGGTTCAAAATAAAGTGACAGTTAGCTGTTAGATGAAACAAAGGTTCTCCGTGTTAACAGAATGAATTATTTAATCACTGTTCCTACAAAACAATTAGATTTGTTATTGATATATATAACATGGTCATTAAAATATGTCTATAAACCATCTTTCTTTAAATTCGATTTCGATGACGAGGAT
>NW_013665807.1:188246-199575 GCF_000517525.1 Limulus polyphemus | reverse complement strand
GAGTTGACACCAGGGGAAGTCGATATAATCACTGTCCAAATGAAGGACTTGACACCAGGGGAAGTCGATATAATCACTGTCCAAATGAAGGACTTGACACCAGGGGAAGTCGATATAATCACTGTACAAACAAAGTAATCGCTGTCGAAACGAAGGACTTGACACCAGGTGAAGTCGATATAATCACTGTCCAAACAAAAACTTGACACCAGGGGACGTCGATATAATCACTGTCCAAACAAGAACTTGACACCAGGGGAAGTCGATATAATCACTGTCCAAACCTTCATTTGGACTAGTGATTATATCGACTTCCCCTGGTGTCAAGTCCTTCGTCTGGACAGTGATTATATCGACTTCCCCTGGTGTCAAGTCCTTCGTCTGGACAGTGATTATATCGACTTCCCCTGGTGTCAAGTCCTTCATTTGGACAGCGATTATATGGACTTCCCCTGGTGTCAAGTCCTTCGTTTCGACAGGGATTATATCGACTTCCCCTGGTGCCAAGTTCTTCGTTTCGACAGTAATTATAACGACTTCCCCTGGTGTCAAGTTCTTTGGTGAAGTAAAACGAACCAGTGCATGAATAAAACAGAACAACAATATCTTGATGTACGTAGGACACGTGAAAAGTAATGACCGGGAGTAGGTCAGAGGTAAACAGGTTAGTTACTAGTCTTATCATGGCCGATGTCCGGATGTAGGTCAGAGGTAAACAGGTTAGTTACTAGTCTTATCATGGCTGATGTCCGGATGTAGGTCAGAGATAAACAGGTTAGTTACTAGTTTTACAAAATAAAGAAACATTAGTCACAGTACTGAGTCTACAAATAAATAAACGTTACAAACAATACTGAGTCTACAAATAAAGAAACGTTACAAACAATATTGAGTCTACAAATAAAGAAACGTTACAAACAGTATTGAGTCTACAAATAAAAAAACGTTACAAACAGTATTGAGTCTGCAAATAAAAAACGTTACAAACAATATTCAGTCTACAAATAAAGAAACGTTACAAACAATATTGAGTCTACAAATAAAGAAACGTTACAAACAATATTGAGTCTACAAATAAAGAAACGTTACAAACAGTATTCGAGTCTACAAATAAAGAAACGTTACAAACAGTATTGTCTACAAATAAAGAAACGTTACAAACAATATTGAGTCTACAAATAAAGAAACGTTACAAACAATATTGAGTCTACAAATAAAGAAACGTTACAAACAATATTGAGTCTACAAATAAAGAAACGTTACAAACGATGCACGAGGTAGCACATATCATTAAATGAAAAAACGGGCGTTATACATATTCTAGTTCTAAGACGTCTCATTAATCATTTCACAGAATGAAGACTAACAGTGGGAGGATTTCAAGTAAAGAACTGTGCAACTTAATGCAAATAGTGATGCTTCGGGAGGAAGAAATCGTTAATTCGCTATAGTTATTTCAAAACTCCTTTAGATATGTGACGTCCCCTATATTGTTGTACTAAACATTTTTTGTAACGTTTCTTTATTTGTAGACTCAATATTGTTTGTAACGTTTCTTTATTTGTAGACAATACTGTTTGTAACGTTTCTTTATTTGTAGACTCAATATTGTTTGTAACGTTTCTTTATTTGTAGACTCAATATTGTTTGTAACGTTTCTTTATTTGTAGACAATACTAAACGTTGTACATTTGCTGTCATGTTAAACTTTTATTAAAGTTTTTTCTTCATTGCCAATGCAAGCCGTCTCAAGTCATAAATAGGCTATTCGTATTGTGTCCGCCACGGATATCGAAGTTCGATTTTTAGCGCTAAAAGTCCACATGCTTACCGTTCGGCCACCTTGGGTCATTTGTTATGTGATGATATTATAGGGACGAAAAGCGACATACTGAACTTTAACCCGAGGATTGGCTTCTTGCAATTCGAAACGCCTGTGTTGGAGATTATGGCCGGATCGCGAGTAGGAGTTTATGAGACGTTCTTGTTGACGGATTAAGTTTAAACCTTTACAAGTGTGATTTATGAGGTATGAAAAAAAAAAAAAGATGTGAAAATGGATGGTTTATTTTTAACAAACAAAAACTCCCTTTTTCTCGCATTGTTTATATGGTCAGCGTAGCCACAATGGCCACCAAGACACAGAATGTACTTATTATACAACTTATTATCGATTAAAATCTGATGGTCGCGGGTTCGAATCCCCGTCCCACCAAACATGCTCGCCCTTTCAGCCGTGGGGGGCGTTATAATGTAACGGTCAATCCCACTATTCTTTGGTAGAAGAGTAGCCCAAGAGTTGGCGGTGGGTGGTGATGATTAGCTGCCTTCCCTCTAGTCTTACACTGCTAAATTAGGGACGGCTAGCGCAGATAGCCGTCGTGTAGCTTTGCGCGAAATTCAAAACAAACAAACAAACATTTTTTCCCCAATATCGTCCATTTCAACAGAACGTAAAGTTGGTCGGTCGAACCTCGTGTTTCTACATGATAAACCGAAAAGTTTAAAGTATTACTTATAGATTATCTATAAACATATGGGCGACACCGTATAAGCGTGGGTTCAACATGGTTTTTGTCATCATCAGATACAAGTAGTTTACACTGACACAGATATATACATATATATATATGCAGTATAGAACAAAGAGGTCACATGACCAGATACTGTTGTAAGACTTAGAAGAGATATCTTGGCACCCCAGGGTGTTGGTTTAGAGTAGGGTTTTTTTGTTCATTTAAGATGGATTCCTTTAAACTTGTCGATTCAAAATAACCTTGTTTTAGGTTTATACCGTATTTATATATATCGGAAGTAAGGAGTGAAATATTTATAAAATTAAATTATGCATATTATTTTCTTCCACATATAACGGTATTTACTGTCCAATTACTTTCTTGCATTTTTTTGGAAAGAAATGCAAAAAACACAGGGTTAACAATATGAATTCACCTTCGCGATGAAAAATATTACACCTAGTCATGATTTTCGGCATTCCGGAAATATCACTATGCATTGCCTTTAATTAAAATAAACAAATCAGGAGCTGAAATTGAATATTATTAAAATATGGAAGAATAATAAACAACCAGCAAAATGTAATGTTGAAAGGCTACGTTTTCATATAAATTTTTAATCAAAACTCCAGTTTATCAAAACGTCTTTTAACATTTCATCAAGCAAATTATGCATTTAAAATCCTCTATATTGAAAATCATGATAAACTAATAAAAGTTAATTTACATGGAAATAACAGATATATGGCGAGCCACGATACGTTATTGGGCAATAGATGGATATTACGTTACATTAAACCTGATGATAATTTGAATCACAGTATGTGTTTCCAGAAACAATAGTGTAAAATAGCATTTCAACTTAACTTTGCTTGTTCTACACTACTGTCGACGCCTATCAGTACAGCTGGATTACAACATTCCACACTACTGTCGACACTTATCAGTCCAGCTGAATTAGATTGTTCCACACTACTGTCGACACTTATCAGTCCAACTGGATTAGATTGTTCCACACTACTGTCGACACTTATCAGTCCAGCTGGATTAGAACGTTCCACACTACTGTCGACACCTATCAGTCCAGCTGGATTACAACGTTCCACGTTACTGTCGACACTTATCAGTCCAGCTGAATTACAAAGCTCCACACTACTGTCGACACCTATCAGTCCGGCTGGATTACAAAGTTCCACACTACTGTCGACACCTATCAGTCCGACTGGATTACGAAGTTCCACATTACTGTCGACACTTATCAGTCCAGCTGGATTACAACGTTCCACACTAGTGTCGACACTTGTCAGTTCAGCTGGATTAGATTGTTCCACACTACTGTCGACACTTATCAGTCCAGCTGGACTAGAACGTTCCACACTACTGTCGACACCTATCAGTCCAGCTGGATTACAGCGTTCCACGTTACTGTCGACACTTATCAGTTCAGCTGGATTACAACGTTCCACACTACTGTCGACACCTATTTTGTTTTTGCCAATAGATATAACTATTGAATAGTCACGATCTTTTGACATTTTATTTTACCATAATATTAATATATTTTGTTATACATTTATATATTCAACATATCAATCTAGTGAGGACATTTTAAAAAAGAATAAGTGGTAATATTATTTTTATTAAAAGGAAAGACAGAAGGGAGTACTTCACTGAATTTTTCAATATTAATACATACTACCCATACTATATATAGAAACTAAGAAAAAAACCTTGAAATAATAATAACGGAGCAAGGAACCATTTAGTTTTTCAAGGCTGTTCTTGTACACATGTACTTTACATTGAGGAAAGTAAAAATATAAATCACTTCTACCTTTTTTAGGGAATCATTCCTTCTCTTAAACTCCTATATAGGTCTAGCCTCAACTATTGCCAACGCAACTCAGTCTATAAATCAACTACTCTATTAGAAAAATAAATCTACCTTAAATGAAGCCTAGCCTGTCTTTTCAAGATCTTAAACTTTTGTTATTTCGTTCAGTTATCTTTAGAATATAGCACAAAGAAATCAAAAGCCTTGATTCTCCGTATGATCTTATAAACTCCAATAAGATAATATCTTACCATACTTTTCTCCAGAGAAATAAGTTCAAAGGTCGTATCCTATCCCATAAGATAATCCTTCTATCCTCTGAATCATCCTAGTAGCCTCCTCTGAACCATTTCCAATAAAACAATATACTTTCTTAGGTAAGTAGACAAAAGCATTTACACAGTATTCAAATAAGGCTTAATAAATGATTTGTATGGAGATATAATTAACTATTTTGACCTGTCTATAACTACATTCTAAAATTATATTATATTAACTACAAGCAACAAGGCTCAGTTTATCTTCAGTCACTGTGATTCAAATTATGATAATCCAAATGCATTACCTTGCATTTAATATAATTAAAGGTCATTTTTCAGATATATGTCTAGCCTACTAATTCATATAAGTCATTTTGCAGTACTCAAGAGACTCGGTATAGCTAGAAATACCCAATTTTACTAATTTAATAATTATGCTTTATTAATGTTATTAATGTAAATATGAAAAATAAAAAGCCCAAGCACTCACCCATTAGGTACTCCACAAGTAAAAAGAGTGTAGTTTCAAAATACTCCATTAATAACAACATTTCTCCAATCCAACCATCTAACTGTTTATTCAACTAGTTTTTCATCAATTCCTACTGCTGTGGTATGTTACCTAATATTTTCTGTAGTACCTTATCAAAAGCGTATAGGAGACCTACGTACACAATTTCATACCATTTCTATCGTCCCGACAACAAGTAATATCCTTGAAAAGAAGATAACAGATTAGCAAGCCAAGATTATCTTTTGGTGCATCTATGTTGGCTTTCTCTGGTATCATATTTCACTTTGTAATTTTATAAAACTTCTTTTATGATACTGTTTAGATTTTTTCTCTCCAACGAATAAGACTAAGTAGCCTATAATTTTATTTGAATTTCTAGAGTAACTTCAAGGAGTTTTAAATGAATAAAGCACATAGGTATTAATTGTTCATTTGCAAAACTTGTTAAGTACATCAGTTTCAATGCCTTCATTTAAAACGTTTTCGTTAACCATTTCCTCCAGTTTCATTAACAAATGTATCCTTTAAGACGAAAGTCAAGGTTATGTGTCATCCCAGTCTTGCTAGAATAGTTGCTTAGGTCTGATGATCTATTATCAATTATATACATATACATAATAAGCATTAAGAAGTTTCTTAATGTATATTTTATACGCCTATTAACAATTAATGTGATTAATGTAAATAATAGTATTGAAGCTATTTGTTTCATCATATATATATATATACATACATACATAAATAAAGTCATTTGTCGACAGTAGAACAATTAACATGCAATACAATAATATTTAAGACATTACCAGCTCAGCTTTGCATTCAGTATAATAATGGCCGTAAATCATGCAGAGGCTAAATTTTTGTCCTGGATTTAAAACCACGGGAAGTTCAATGTGAAACATGAAGCTCTTGTCTAGGTCAAAATTAAAATAAGTTTATTGATGAATTTGAAAACAGTATTTCATGCATTCTTAACCTGATGACGACCTCAGGAGTTTCGAAACGTTGTTACTTGTTTTGTGTTCTAAATAAATAATTTTAATACCCATATCAGCCGTCTCTACTATATCTATATTCAAGTGAGTTCCTCGTCATCATGATTTTTGAAAACAAAATTGTTAAGCAAACCATCGTTATGAGACAGTACTGACTAGGTAAAAGGAAATGTGGAAAGATGGACAAAAGGAAGTGGAAAAAGTCAATTTTTCGTACATAACAAGATGTTTAACAGTGCCTAATTTAAGAATTAAACGTTTTTCCAGATGTTCTTTTTGTGTTATAGTAGATGGGGCAAATTTGGATTCAATTATATAGAAGTTGGAAATGCAGTGTGAAGAGTTACTGAAGTGTTTACCTGTAGGTTTTGTAGTGTCATTATTTTGTATATATATAGGAGAGATGTTCATGTAAACCAGTGATTCCCAACCTGTGGTCCCCGGACCCTTGGGGGTCTGTGAAGATAATATCATCTCATTAAACAAGTAAGTTTTTTAATTCTACTGTTCTTTATTGGAAACACACAGAGTTTTATGTCTTTTATTTGATAGTGAAAAATGGAAAACAAGTTAATTATTAGTAAGAAAAACAGTTTGTGGGGTAGATGGAGTCATTCAAAAAATATTAATAAAAGGGGTCCTTGGTGGGGAAAAAGTTGGGAACCGCTGATGTAAATGATCTCTTAAGCGGCGATCTGTTTGATCTTTTTTACAGATTACACAATATACAGGTTTTCTGAAACACTCTGAATGACTATTACACTTCGAATTTACTTTGGGGCCATATATTGACTGTTTTGTTAACATATTGGCAGGTAGCAAATTTCCTTTTGTGAAAACAAGATGTAGCTGAGTTCGAAGTGGGGGTTAGTTTCTGGATGATACTGTGGACCAAAATTGTTTTGACATTTTATCATGCGTGTAAGAAAGTAGTTGAGTAATCATTTAGGATGTTTAAGTTGATGACCTGGGGAACTTTGGATGGTAAGTAAAAACAAGCGATATTTCAGAGTTTGTAGTCTTATTTTAAGGGTTAGGGTGTATTCTTATGTTAAAGAGTTGGCGCTTTGGCCACCTTTCTTCATTACAAATTCAGGATTGGAGCAAGTAATGAGGAAATCGTTCATTTCATCACATGTTGACTCATAATCGCCTTACTCGCTGTAGAATATACACAGTCTTATCAATTGAGAATATAGAAGTTACTGAAATGTATGGCGTGGATGGAAAGAGTTGTAGCGAAGGCATAAATACAGTCGATGGGTTTGTAATGGACTGATGTAGATAAACGAGAGCCTTAAATGGAAATTTGAATGTCTACAAAAGGTAAGCTCGTTGAAGAAACTGTCCATGTGAAGATAAGTATGAGAGAGTAAGAGGAAAATGACTGCAAAAAGTTTTCAATTCACTTAATGTGCCTTACCCGCACCAAGAATGTCATCAAGATAGCGTTTGTAAAGAGCCGAAAGTGTTCCTAAATAAGTGGAGAAAATACTATTTATAGTCAAAACATATTGAAGCATAACAAAGGCCCATTTTGACACCCCAATCAACACCTTTTTCTTGGCAGAAACTTGCCACTAAAGTGGGGGTGTCGTTTAACGCTAAACCACTTATTGTAAAGCAATTGCGCTTTATAAAAAGTTAATGTTTCTTTATTAATGTCTCCTACCCTAAGGTTTTAATAGAGAAACTCCAATACGTAAGTTTGGTAATCCGTGAAAAACAACAACAGCCAAAATCTAAGTCTGCAAACCATCAAATATCGCTTGTTTTTAAGTACCATGAAATCTAAGTCTATAAATAATCTAATATCGCTTGTCTTTACGTACCATAAAACCTAAGTCTGTAAACCATCAAATGTTAATTGTCTTTACGTACTATAAAATCTAAGTCTATAAATCATCTAATATCGCTTGTCTTTACGTACCATAAAGTCTAAGTCCGTAAACCATCAAATACCAATTGTCTTTATGTACCGTCTTAATACCACTAAAGTTTTCCAGATCATAAAACAAAACTCCAATATCTTAAATGACGACCCCACAACTTTTAAAATTGTTAAAGAACCTCCACTCGTTTTATACGGATATAATAAAAATATAAAAGAATATTTTGGTCCAAAGTACCACCCAGAAACCAAAGTTAAGTATAATTCCAAATACAATATTCATTCGAGTGCACCTAGAAAAACCTGATTTACTGTTTTATCTCTAAAACAAATTGATGTGGTATATATCCGTCAAACAGGAAACAGTTTAAAACCTTTCCGATCTAAGAAGTGATAACACTACGAAAACACCAGGTACACACTTCAATAACTCTTCATGATATTATCTCTGTCTTCAATATACTTTGACTCACATTTTCTCCCTCTACAGTAATATAAAGAAAACATTTGATTTTTCAATCATACAGTAATAACCACTTTAATGTACAAACAATTATCATTCGTTTAAATATTTTGCCGATTCCTTCTCCTTTTTACATTATACCTGATTAATATTTTTCCTTTTTACATTATTCCTGATTAACATTTTCCCTTTTTACATTATACCTGATTAATATTTTCCATTTTTACATTATACGTGATTAATATTTTCCCTTTTCACATTATACCTGATTATTATTTTCCCTTTTTACATTATACCTGATTATTATTTTCCATTTTTACATTATACCTGATTAATATTTTTCCCTTTTTTACATTATACCTGATTAATATTTTCCCTTTTTTACATTATACCTGATTAACATTTTCCCTTTTCACATTATACCTGATTAACATTTCCCCCTTTTACATTATACTTGATTAATATTTTCCATTTTTACATTATACCTAATTAATATTTTTTCATAAAGATATTTGTTTTGCTTAATACCGTTTTTCGAGTTTAATTTTTTTCTTATTCGTTAACTCGTTCCGTTTAGTTTGTTGTTTATATCAAGCCGTGTCTTCAACCATATTCTACTTACCTATTTAGATCCTCAGTGGCTCAGCGATAAGTCTGAAAACTTATAACACTAAAAACCTGGTTTCGATCAGTCATCTAGCTTTTAACGATATGTTATTAACGGTTGTAGTTATGCTGCAATGTGAATGAGAAAACCTCCTGCTGTTCTTTAACATTCTAATCAGAACAAAAATTCCGTATTTTAAACACCATAACAGAAGTGATGCAAGTCCCCTGTGGATCAACAATAAGTGCACGAACTTATAACACGTTTCCATTCCCCGCAGGTATCCTACTGTGTATGTTTTTGCCAAGAAAATGACACCATCACATAACGTACTTAAATCTTAATAGTAATCAAATCAATCGCGTATTATTTCGATTACATCTTATTTTTTAAAGAGAGTGTACTCACTTATAGTTATAATTATGGAAAATAATTGAGTCTTTACTGAAGTTTCAGAGAATTAGGTAATAAGGTGTGATATGTAACACCTGTGACGAAATTTGACAGTGTATTTTAACTTACCTAAAACAGTTCAAAGTAAGTGAGTATTTATTTAACAAACATCCTTAAGCTCTCTATGTTCTTCTTATTATTAAACGAAAATTTGAAAAACAAATATTTCGTGTGTTTTTTTTTTAATCTAAACAAGAGAAATAAATAGCCTAGATTCAGTTATTTATAAGTATTGATCGATGAGACCAAAATGAAAAAACATTTAAGAACCGTGGTTATGTGAGGAATTTAATGGAGTAACTGATTGCTCGTGTTACGACACTCTCCAAAACAGCTAAAAGGCTGTCACTCTGATTTTGCTGACTAATGATAGTATGATGTATTACTTTATAAGAGCATTTGGAGAAACAATGTCGTTATAGTTTTATGGTTAATATGACTCTGAATAAGTGGGCTTATATATTTATGACGATATGAAAAAATCTGCCTCTCTCACACATAATTATAAAAATTCTGTGACTTCCGTTTTTCTGTAGAGGGCGCAATTTATATATTGGCTTTGGCTGTGGGCCAATCAGGCAACAAATGAGAACGACACGCGGAAAACCGGTCGCTGTGAAACGATAGAGGCTGAATGGTTATGTAGCTAGCAGAAACTTTAACCTGAAGTTGTTCTTCATCCAGAAGATGATAGATTTTATTTCACCACAAGTGAGGTTTCAGATAATTAAAACATATATGTATTACTTGACACTTTTTTCTAAGTAAACTAAATCTAAAAAAGAATATATTTCAGGTGGTGCATAAATTTGTTCCCTGAAAACTTTCTCAGTAGCGACAATAACGATGACCATCCTTAATGGACGATTGGTTCAAATATTTTCGATGCTAACGACATTTGTTCACCTTCCTGAAGCCAAAACTTGTAAGTGTCTTTCCAAAAATGCTTTACTTTAAGGATGTCAGGCATATAAGTATAGCGATCTGTTAACGATATTTAACAACTGTTATGTAACAAAATGATAGTTTGTATTATTATAAACTGGAGAAGAGTATAGTTACAACATTCCAATTTTCTTTAACAATTGCCCCCAGTGGCACAGCGATATTTCTGCGGATTTACAACGCTAGAATCCGGGTTTCGATACCCGTGGTGGGCAGAGTACAGATAGCCCATTGTGTAGCTTAATTTCAAAACAAACAAAAACAATTCTCTAAGAACGGTTATTTGGTGAACTTCATTGTTTTCGTTTTACTCCCATAACAACTTACAGTTGCATTTTTTATTGTTATTCATTGAACAACACTTTATCTAAGTTCATTTATCATTTATGCAATAAAAGACTATCAAAAGTAAATCAGCTAACGAAAACTAAACTTTCTAAAAGTATCAAGTTTTTATAATGATTTTTTGATGTTGGTTTAACGTTTTTAATTTAATTGTTTTGCTATATATATTTTCGTTGCTAAATATTTTATTTGGTTTTCTTTATTGTAAATAAATACTCAATATTTAGATTATTGACACTATCACTTGGAGTTCTCATACATCTTATCTTCGGAGAAAAAATATGTATACGAATATACTGATACATAAATCTTGGTTAGAAACAGGAGAAAAACGCATTTCTGTAAATCTTTTCTTTAACTCTCTCAGTTTAAATTCATCAAACACTCCTAAAATTGATAGTATCACATACATTAGTAAAAGTATTAGGTCGTCAAAAAATTGATGTCGCTTTTTTTAAATGAAAAAACCCGACAACTTATATATCAAAACAAAACATTTATTAAAT
>NW_013665807.1:166390-187342 GCF_000517525.1 Limulus polyphemus | reverse complement strand
TATCAATTCCAACATGTCAGCCCCTGCCATCACAGTTTTTAAGGCTAAAGTCACCTGAACGAAATTTGCTGAATCATCGTTCACACTTACGAACGTTAAAAACATTTCCATAAACTTCTGTGGCTACAGAGGCGTTGTTTCCCTTATTGTCTTCAACAGCATTACATGCTAAATGTGTGTCTCGTCGTGTGCCATCACTATAAGATTAGAGTATACTAAACTTTACACATTATATAGGCTACAGTAACGTGACGCTTAGGTGGTTCGTTTAACTATTATACGTAATGTACGTTTTTTTTGGGAGTGGTTAATGAAAGTGCTCCAAAACGCGACATTAATTTCCTGACGACCTAACACTTCAGCTACAATATTGTGTGACTAAATGAGTTTTTTCCATCCAGTAGCTAATACACAAGTCACATAACGGAATGATGTATTCGATTTATTTCTAATGAGTTATAAAAACATACAAGGATGTACCTGCAGCGAACTGTTCATTACTTATTAATATACAGATAATTTTGACAACATACACTCTGGTGTTATAGATGTTGAGAAATTAAGCAATAAAATATTATATGTTTAGGGTCTTTATTAAGATTAACATACTGTATACGTATATTTCCTGAAAATAAGTTTTAGTTGTTAAGGGATCAATAAAAATAACATGTAATTGTCTTGGTAAAAAGAGTTTTGCACAATACATAACTAGCCAACTGTTGCAATTTCTAATTATACTGAAAGTTTCCATGCTATGGAAAATATATTCGCGTAATATTGTTTTTGTTGTTGAAAGGTTACACAATGATTTATCTGTGTTGTGTCTACCACGGGTATCAAAACGCGGGTTTTAGCATCATTAAGTCGTCAGACTTACCACTGACTACTGGTAGATTGTTATATTTCATGATACACTTCACAAGTGGAATGGCTTAGACATATCCAAAACGTTTTCAAGTTTTAGATCAAATTCAGCTTTGTTCTGCTGGTGAAATCTACGAACAATGGGGTCAATTGCTCCACATGATGGTTTTTCATTGTTCTTCACTGAAGTTTCAGCACTCAAGGTACCTGAAATTCCATCGTCTTGTATTTGCGGCGTGGTAAGCAGAGGGTAGCCTGAAGACCGTGAAGAATTTCACCAACAAACAAAAAAATAGAAAAAGCATATATCCATATATATAGCTACAAAATTCCAATTTTTCTAACAACGGATATTTGGTGGACTTCATTGTTTTAGTTTTACTCTTATAACAGGGATTTTGGGATCTATTCCTATGCGGTATTTTACCAATATCCAGAGTGTCGATAAGAAATGTTTATTGTTGTTGTTTTCCAGAATTCCTCGAATCAAATCGCTCATTGAAAGTTTCTGTGGAAACTCTAATACTTCTTTACCTTATTTCAAATGCTGTGATCGTACTTGAAGCTACTTGAGAGCTATTTCTGATATGAGATACAGGTATAACTATGTTTAAAATATGCAGTTTGTACTGTACGTAGAAACAAATATTCGGGTAGTGAAACATTTCTACCTCTAAATGTCATGTTTTCAATCCGATTTAGCTAAATCTAGATTTTTATATCAATTGAAATGTCTTCCTTTAAATTCTGTTGGTGGATATTTTCATGTATGTTGCACGATAATATTGAAAAAAACATGGTCGTTCTCAAAAAAGATTCGGAGAAGGTATTTCTATATTGTGTAAGGAATTTAGTTCAAGTTAGATCAGAAGATATTCCTATCCTGCTCAGTTCAGTAAAAAAAAATATTTCTTTGTACCAGCAAAATTGTCACAATATCCCTGGGCATTTCTTTTTAAACGATGCTAAAAAGTAGTTTTGAAAGCCGTGAGATAGATCGTAGCTCAACATCGATTGCATTCATATTTGTATTTTGTGATTTAGTGTATATATATATATCCCAGCAAAATGCAAGAGATGAGGTTGGACCATTTGTAATGTGATATTTTTTATGCGAGTCTTCTATGTTATTAGAAACACACACAAAAAAAAAAGATTTCGCCCGTTTAATATAATATGGTGGAAAAAATACAGAAAGAATTCTTCTAATGTTTACCTTCTGATAAATTTATAATAAATGCCTGTGAGCTTCATTATCCAAATCAAACAATGACCAGTCTGATCACCTTTTGTACACAGTATTCGTTGATAAAGTTTGTTTGTTTGTAATTAAGCACAAAGCTACACAATGGGCTATCTGTGCTCTGCCCACCACGGGTATCGAAACCCGGATTCTAGCATTGTATGTCAGCAGACATACCGCTGTGCCACTGGGGGGCTCGTTGATAAAGATTAGTCCAAGGACTGGTAGTGGATAATGCTCACTAGCTGCCTTTCATCTAGTTTATCACTTCAAAATTAGGGACGGCTGGTGTTGATAGCCGTTGTATAGCTTGAAAAGATATCTTCTTTCGAAATTTCCAAACCAACAGTGTGTTAACGTTTGACCTAATAGCATACTATGTTTTCAACATAAATTGTATATCACTTCAAAATTAGGGACGGCTGGTGTTGATAGCCGTTGTATAGCTTGAAAAGATATCTTCTTTCGAAATTTCCAAACCAACAGTGTGTTAACGTTTGACCTAATAGCATACTATGTTTTCAACATAAATTGCATTACGAGAAATAAAAACAAATAAAACTTGATAATGAAAAAGTAACTCTGTTATAATTACATCAATATTATTAATTAATTATGCAAATATCGCCTTGCCTATTAGTAATATATAGAGTATAGCATTATAAATAATGTAGGTTTCCTTACTTTCAACGATAGTAGGCTACACTGTCACCTTCAGTTTTACGATATCATATTGAACGATGTTTAGATGCATGGAATAGCATTGAAAAAACTATTTTGTCCTTACCTCTTCAAATGATATGAGAACTGTTTTAAATGAAACCTTAATTTTTATTTCATTTTCATTTTACATTTTCATTTTACCCGCATAGAAAGATGAATATGTGTATTTTCCGGCTAGAGTATAATTACTTTTGTTTATATATATTTGCTAGGATGTTAGTTCTATAGAACACGCATTAATTAACATTAATATTTTAAATGATAAAGAGCAACGTTTTCAAACGACGTATCACACAGTTAATATCTACATACATACACGATGTGGAAAGCATTATCTCTTTCAGCAGGTGACGGACGTTCCGGAATTTCAGGAAATCTTAGTAAATTATTCATAAGACTCGTCATAAAAACATTGAAGAAAAGGTTTAATCTAATGCTTGAGAATGATCGCAAATAACAAAGTGGAGCCACGTAGCGACGTGTTGTCTGGGGATCACATAATACCCTTTACTTTCATCCTACTTTCACATTTAATAGCTTGTATTTACTGTAGTACATATCCGCTACAACAATTAGCAGCGTCACTAGGGAGGTTTTTATTGATACGTTGTTTATCATACTTTAAGAATAGAAAGGGACCGCATTCCTCTCATCACACAAAGGGCAAATTGAAAATTGTTTTTGCTTTCTAAAATATATTATAATTATAAATATGAGTTTCGAAATTTAGCGAGGAAAAACATAATTACGCTTCATTTGTACATGGGAAGCACTGAGGAATGTATCTGCTGAACCAGAAGGAAAATGATTATCAGAGTCAAGAGAGAAGACATTATATGTATCGACTAAACCATTAAATTAGGTAAAAATTCAATTATAAACTAATTTTGAAATTCAGGACAACTACTGTTTTGTTGCACCCTACTGTGACTGAGGATCGCTTTTATAAGAATGGTGCTCCAGTTCACGCGTTGCCCTTCTAACTGTAGTTTCATCGTCTGTTGTGCTCAGTCTTATAACTGTGAGTACGCCCTATTGCCTTACACCTCATTATGTACAGTAATAATATTATCCGAAAGATATTGAGGTCAATTTTACACCAAATATTTGAGCAAACTTCCACAGAACCTCAGTTGTACGTGAACATCGACTATCAAAACTACGGTCAGGTGGTTAGGGCGTTTGACTTGCAATCTAAGGGTCGAATCCCTGTCCCACCAAATATGCTCGCCCTTTCAGCCGTGGGGGCGTTATAATACTACGGTCAATCCCAATATTTGTTGGTAAAAGAGTAGCCCAAGAGATGGCGTTGGGTGGTGATGACTAGCTACCTTCCCTCTAGTCTTTCACTGCTAAATTAGGAACGGCTAGCGCAAACAGCCCTCGTGTAGCTTTGCGCGAAATTAAAAACAAACAAAATCAGAACTACGATTAAGTACACCAAAGACACAAACGTCCACAGGAGATCTATTAGGGGACTTTTCAAGAGTGTAATCGAGTAGAATTAGTGTGATTTTAGTTTTTTAGCCATCTTACCCATGACAAAAAACTGTTGATTTCGAGATGTGGCTGAAAGCTTGGGAATGTTTGGCTTGTGAACCTTAGTCAGTTTCATGCCTTGTTTAATATCTTGTTAACCATAAAATGTTATATGTGGACTTTCAATTTAATGATTATTTTAGGTTGTAAGTTTCTCTTTTAAACGGAAGCTGTGCAGAAGAGGGCTTTGTTTTCCTGGATTATCTTGTAAATCCCCTTGCTACCGTGCCTTGCAAAAGTTATCACTCCCCTGTGCTGGTAATAAAATTTAGGTATTTTCTTGTGAAAGATATAACTCAAATGGCCAAAAATATTTAATATATTAATCTCAGACCAGTTTCTAAAGATTACAAAGAACAAAAGGTGCATTGTTACCCAATTTAGTGAGATAACACAAACAAATCTTGAAAACACATGTTGCGAAAGTCTTCACCCCCTCAGGTTTAACCATCATTGATTTAACTTTACGTCACTACCCTGCTAAAGTAAATACAAGTGGCTCTGTATAACTTTATCAGATACCAAAATATATCATACAGCCATGTGAAGAAATACTTGAGGTCATATAGAGCCACCAGTATTGATTTAAGCAAAGTATTTTGAAAGTTAAAATTTGGTTTACTGTTACATATTGAAAATGATGAGAAAAGTACTCTTTACAGACCTAAGGACGAATATTATTCAGAAGCACAATTCCGGAGAAGGCTATAAATCAATTTCAAACGTTCTTAATTTGCCATTAAGTACTGTAAAATCGGTTGTGAAAAAATGGAAAGTGTGTCACATTACCTCACCCTTGCCAAGATCAGGTCGCCCAATGAAAGTCTGTGCTCGAACAAGCAGAAAAATCATCAGAGCGGCGACTGTCAAGCCAACAGTGACACTGCAGGAGCTTCAGACTTCAATAGCAGCAACTGGACCATCAGCAATATCATGTACCTCACACAACAAAGAAGGGTAGCAAAAAAGAAACCACTACTGATGAAGATACATCTTAGATCGCGAATGGACTATACCCGTAAACATTTCAATAACTCTACAACAATGTGGCAGAAAGAATTTTTGTGGTTAAATAATAAATGACATGTATGGTGGAAACCCAACACTGCTCATGACCCAGCAAACACAGTCCCAACTGTCAAGCATGGTGGTGGGTCCATAATACTGTGGGGATGATTTTCTGCAAAATATATATAGATGTTGGAGGTAAACCTGAAAAAGTCAGCTGAAAAAACTAAAACTTAGTCGAAGGTTTACATATCAATAGGACAATGATCCCAAATACAGATCAAAGGAACTCAAGAATGGTTTCGAAGAAACAAAATTAAAGCCCAGACCTAAATCCACTCGAAAATCTGCGGAGAAACTTGAAAATTTGCTGTGCATCGAAGACATCCTTCCAACTTACAAGAACTGGAGTGGGCAAAAAATATCTCGAGCGTACTGTGCAAAGCTTGTGGAAGGTTATCCAAAACGATTTTCAGCTGTCATTGCTGCCAAAGGAGCTTCAACCAAATATTAACTGCAGAATCAGAGGGGGAAGACTTTTGTGTTTTCGAGAGTTTTATGTTGTTGTTATATCGCTAAAATGAGTAACAATGCACCTTTTGTTATTTGAATTCTTTAGAAATTGGTCTGAGATTAATATTATAAATATTTTTGGCCAGTTGAGTTATGTCTTTCACAAGAAAATAACTACAATTGTTTACCAGTACAGTGGGGTGAAGATTTTTGCAAGCCACTGTATGCTAAACGTTCTTATATCGGAGTGTTTTTTCGTCCTTGAAAAATGCTAATTGTACCTTTTTACACATTTTTTATCTTTGACATCTGCATCGTTTAACAATCTGACTATACGAACATCCTTCATTGAAAACAGTTATGACTACATCAAGCCTTATCTGTAGCCTTTGGTGACTGCACGTCGAATGGTCAGGAATTCACCTTGAACCAAGCACAGGCGCTATTGTATTAAATATGCAAAACGTTCTTACAGCCAAATATGATTAACCGTCCATATATCTATTGTACTAAAAAACTTACTCTTTATTTTTATCCATAGAAATTAAAATTACATGAAAATTTATTTTTAAAACTCTTTTGAAGACCAATTATAACTATATTTATTTATATAATTAAATTAGATAAAAACTTTGTAATTTGTATTTATCTGCCGCCGTCGCTAATTGTGGACTACACCAGAGGGAAGGCATCAGCCAGTCAGTAGCACTCTATCACCCACCAATCATGCTAAGAGATTGATTGTTACACTTATAAAGCATACACAGCTTAAAGTGTGAAAACTATTTTTTTATATCGCGCGGTTTTGAAGCCAGTTCGTTCGTTCCAAAATCCAGGGCTACACCACAGATTAAAACAAAACAAAATAACTGCAAACTTAAAGTTTTTTTTATTTTGAGTATAATTTTTCAAGGATATGTTTTATTACCTGAAATATTTTTCACTAAGCTAGAATGTACTTTGTATAATTACAGGGAATAAAGCTTCAAGCTCAGAATGGAAATTTTTAAATGAAGCATTTCCTACAATTATTATAACTTTCACTGAGATATAAATAAAAAACATGGAGAAAAGGCTATCATAAGGATCTAATATTGCCTCAATACGTAATACGATCTTCAAATTGCTATGCCCACCAAATCAAACAGAAAACAATTACTTGTTTGTAAATCATTAGATTTTCAAATACGCCGCTATGAAAACTTATAATTGTTCTTGAAATATTAAACTATTTCAGTCATCTGAACACTGCTGGTCGTCAGAAAAATACGGCAAGAGTTATTCTGTGGAAAAACATTTACAGTTTTTAGATCATCCAGATTTTGACGTGAAAAGTTTGATATTAGAAGATTTGGCGTAGCCCTTGCCAAGAGGATGACATAACTTATTGCTATGACATTTGATCCACTACCGAACTTGTTTTTATCACGCGCCTTTCAATCACGAGTAATAGATACGATCTACTAACAGCTGGTCGTAAAGAAAAAGAAATAAGATAAACTTGTCTGATATTGTTAACATTATTTTCTTGTGCCAAATGAACAAACTCACTGATACACTTTCATCACTGCCCGGTAAATGTAACAAAATAATTAACTAGAATGTCAGAGTCTAGTGTTGGCCATCTTAGAATACAAAATAATCGATTGGATATTTTAGTTGCATCTTATACATTTTGTATCTAAGATATCTTAAACATACAACACAACGCAACTGAAACCGTGATGTAAAAGATGTAAGTACACACATGTCAGGTTAACCCTTATGAAACGTCGCCACGTGTGTACTTATTTCTTTCATACAACATTTTTTTAATTTGTTGTTAATTGCTACACAATGAGTTGTGTGTTCTGTGCCTAGAACACTAATACTAATTATCGAAACCCAGTTTTCCGCGATATAAACCTTCAGACTTATCGCTAAGACACGTATACTGTTAGGAGGACAGCACTTTACTGAGTATAAATAGTAAAGTGTAAATAGCTTTAAAATATTTCTTCTTAATAAAATATATCAAAATGTTAACGATTTCTAATTTTGTAAACGTAGCACAGATATTCTTACTATTACTTACTTCTCATTTAACAACCCACATCCCAAATTGTTGCTTTAATCGAAAGATTGAACAATATATCTATCAATGGATTCAACATATGATATTTTTATTATATTTCTAAGATATTCTCACTAACATTACTCATTACGGAGAACGCAAATTCTTAGATCTCACTCCAAACAAACAGTGCAAAAATAAAAATTTTCATTTTTATAAAATATTATTTGCTTTACGTCTCTAATTTTAATATGTATATAAAAAGCCATACCTATGGTAACACGTTCTTGTTATATATATATTATTCGTGTTTAAATAACAACAGACAATTGTTGTGTTTTATAGATATCATTGAAGGTTTATCTGGAGGAAAGATTGAGCTTCCGTGTAACATGACCTCCTCTCCATCAAATGACAAAGCTGTCCTAGTCCTCTGGTATAAGGATAATGTGCTGATTCCAGTCTATACTTTCGATGCAAGAATAGGTCCACTTTGGCAGGGAAGACACTCGTCAAGCGACAATTTGGCAGGTCGGGCTTACCTTACAACTGTAAATAGTCCTGCTAAACTTGTCATTGAGCCAATCACTCTTTCAGACCGTGGATCATACCGTTGTCGAGTGGATTTCAACAAAACAAGGACAAGTTATACTGATAGCGTCTTGAAGGTCATTGGTCAGTGGTCAGTGATATCATGATGTATTTCTTAGACAATGCCCATTATAAGAGACACCGGTCGTTGTTTACAATATGACTTGATTGGTGAATTTCTTCACTTATTCAAGCTATCATAATCACATAATTTAAACAGTTTCATAAAAATAGTGTCCAGCTGTGATTTCAAGTAAACAGTACTCTGAAAAATTGGTAATGTAAAATATGTCGAGCAGTAAGTTCAAGTAAACATTACTGTGAGAAATTGTTAATGAAAAATAGTGTCTACCCATGATTTGAAGCAAACACTATTCTGAGAAATTAGTAAAGTAAATAATGCCTAGCCGTGATTTAAAGTAAACAGTTCTTTCAGAAATTGGTAAATTAAAATAATGTGTAGCCGTTATTTCAAGTAAACAGTACTCTGAGAAATTCGTAAAGTAAAACAATGTATAGTTGTAATTTCAAGCGAATAGTACTCTGAGAAATTGGTAATGTAAAATACAATCTCGCTGTGATTTAAAGTAAACAGTACTCTGAAGAATAGGTAATGTAAAATAGTGTCTAGTCGTTATTTCAAGTAAACAATACTCTGAAAAATGGGTAATGTAAAATAGTGTCTAACGATGAATTCAACTAAACAGTACTCTGAAAAATTGGTAATGTAAAATAGTGTCTAACGATGAATTCAACTAAACAGTACTCTGAAAAATTGGTAATGTAAAATAGTGTCTAGCCATGATTTGAAGCAAACAGTACTCTAACAAATTGGTAATGTAAAAAAGTGTCTAGCCGTTAGTTCAAGTAAATAATACTCTCAGAAATTGGTAATGTAAAATGTTGTCTAGCCGTTATTTCAAGTAAACAATACTCTGACAAATTAGTAATGTAAAATAATGTCTATCCGTGATTTCAAGTAAACAGTACTCTGAGAAACTGTTAAATGTAAAATGGTGTCTAACCTTGATTTTAAGTAAACAGTAGTCTAATAAATTGGTAATGTAAAATACAATTTCGCCGTGATTTAAAGTAAACAGTACTCTGAAGAATAGGTAATGTAAAATAGTGTCTAGTCGTTATTTCAAGTAAACAATACTCTGAGAAAATGTTAAATGTAAAATAGTGTCTAGCCCTTATTTCAGGAAAACAGTACTCTGAGAAACTGTTAAATGTAAAATATTGTCTATCCGTGATTTCAAGTAAACAGTACTCTGAGAAACTGTTAAATGAAAATAGAGTCTAGCCATGATTTCAAGTAAACAGTACTCTGAGAAATTGGTAACGCAAATAGTGTGTAGCCGTGATTTCATATAAACAGCACTCTGAAAAATTGGCAATGTGAAATATGTCTAGCCGTGAGTTCAAGTAAACAATACTTTGAGAAACTGTTAAGTGTAAAATAGTGTCTAGCTATAATTTCAAGTAAATAGTATTCTCACAGATAGTTAATGTAAAATAATGTCTAGCCGTGATTTCAAGTAAACAGTACTCTGAGAAATTGTTGAACATAAAAGTGTCCAGCCGTGATTTCATATAAGCAGCACTCTGAAAAATTGGCAATGTAAAATATGTCTAGCCGTGATTTCAAGTAAACATTTCTCTGAGAAACTGTTAAATGTAAAATGGTTTCGAGCAGTGAGTTCAAGTAAACATTACTGTGAGAAATTGTTAATGAAAAATAGTGTCTCCCCGTGATTTCATGTAAACACTATTCTGAGAAATTAGTAAAGTAAATAATGCCTAGCCGTGATTTTAAGTAAACAGTACTTTCAGAAATTGGTAAAGTAAAATAGTGTCTAGCCGTTATTTGAAGTAAACAGAACTTTGAGAAATTCGTAAAGTAAAATAGTGTCTAGTTGCGATTTTAAGTAAACAGTACTCTGAGAAACTGATAAATATAAAATGGTTTCTAGCCATGATTTCAATTAAACAGTAGTCTGAAAAATTAGTAATGCAAAATAGTGTGAAGCTGTGATTTCATATAAACAGCACCCTAAAAAATTGGTATAGTGTCTAGCCGTGATTTCAAGTAAACAGTACTTTGAGAAACTGTTAAATGTAAAATAGTGTCTATCCGTGATTTTAGTAAACAGTAATCTGAGAAATTGTTAATGCAAAATAGTGTATAGCCCTGATTTGAAGTAAACAGTACTCTGAAAAATTGGTGACGTAAAACAGTGTCTAACGATGAATTCAAGTAAACAGTACTCTGAAAAATTGGTAATGTAAAATAGTGTCTAGTCATGATTTGAAGTAAACAGTACTCTAAGAAATTGGTAATGTAAAAAAGTGTCTAGCCGTTATTTCAAGTAAACAATACCCTCATAAATTAGTAATGTAAAACAGTGTCTAGACGTTATTTCAAGTAAATAATACTCTGATAAATTAGTAATGTAAAATAATGTCAGCCGTGATTTCAATAAACAGTACTCTGAGAAACTGTTAAATGTAAAATAGTGTCCAGCCTTGATTTTAAGTAAATAGTAGTCTGAGAAATTGGTAATGTAAAATACAATCTCGCCGTGATTTAAAGTAAACAGTACTCTGAAGATTATGTAATGTAAAATAGTGTTTAGTCGTTAGTTCAAGTAAACAATACTCTGAGAAACTGTTAAATATAAAATAGTGTCTAGCCCTTATTTCAGGAAAATAGTACTCTAAGAAACTGTTAAATGTAAAATATTTTCTATCCGTAATTTTAAGTAAACAGTTCTCTTAAAAATGGTATTGTAAAATAGTGTCTAGCCATGATTTGAAGTAAACAGTACTCTGAGAAATTGGTAACGTAAAATATTGTCTAGCCGTTATTTCAAGTAAGCAATACTCTCATAAATTAGTAATGTAAAATAATGTCTAGCCGTGATTTCAAGTAAACAGTACTCTGAGAAACTGTTAAATGTAAAATAGTGTCTAACTGTGATTTTAAGTATACAGTACTCTGAGAAATTGGTAATGCAAAATAGTGTGTAGCCGTGTTTTCATATAAACAGAACTATGAGAAATGGATAATGTAAAATAGTGTCTAGCCGTGAATTCAAGTAAACAATACTCTGAGAAACTGTTAATTGTAAAATAGTGTCTAGCCGTGATTTTAAGTAAACAGAACTCTGAAAAATGGGTAATGTAAAATAGTGTCTAGCCGTGATGTTAAGTAAACAGTACTCTAAGAAATTGGTAATGTAAAATAGTGATTAGCCCTTATTTCAAGTAAACAACACTCTGAGAAATATGTATTGTAAAATAATATCTAGCCGTAATTTCACGTAAACAGTACTCTGAGAAATTAGTAATGCTTCTAATTACTAATGCTTCCGTATGTCAAACAGAAGCGCAAGTATAGCTGAAAGGTCCTAATATAGTTTTGTATAAATTACTATTGTAATCTCTTTTTTAAATTATACACATATAAAGCACTCAGAAATCAAAGAGTTGTGAAATTCTGCCAACCAGTTAAAGTTGGTAATATGAAAATTTGGTAATATTTGGTAATTTTGTGTTTTAGAATATAATACATAAAACTTCATAATGTAATGTAAATTACATATGGTACAAGAAGTTACTTTTAAAAAATTATTATCTTATCTCATAAATATCATTAGAGTAATTACCTGTATTTATGTTATTTAGCTCCTGTCCTTGGAAATGCCTCTCATTAACAAAATCTAATTATGTCTTGCAATATTTCCATTTAGCTATGGGCACATCCAAGTTGTTCAGTTCTTTGATTTTCTGTTTGACTCCTGATGCTTGTTCAAAAATTATTTATTAAATTTTGGTATTATTTTAATTTCCTTACCATACACACTTTTCCCAAAAATGCTGTTTATGGGATTGATTTAAAAACTGATGTTACATAAAAATATATACAAATATAAATATATGGTTAAAATTTAAGTAGAATTTAAAGTTATTAAACATAAACTTCTAGCAAATAGTTTGTCTCTAAATCCTTATTTTTTATTTTCTTGCTTCTAGTCCTTTTGGAGAATTTATACTCATATTCATTTATTGTCTCTTGCGTGTCCCGTTGCCGCAAAAAATGAGCTCTGTTCTTCGGGTTGGTGCGAGCACTATATGATAGACGGTCAAATTTCACTATTCGATCAGACAAGAGTAGCTCTATATTAGGAACGCAAATAGCCCTCTGTGTACATCTGCGCAAAAATTCTGAAACAAATAAACTCTCTTGTTTATAGAAGAGTTATGAGTTGAAAATGTTTGGAAGAAGGTTTGTGACGCAAATGTTGCTTAAATTATATTAAAATTTGTTTCTGTTAGCCTAGTTCGTATTTCACCGGAAATAAGGTAATTCTGTTAAAATTATTATTAAGCAATAATACGATGGCTTTAGTTAGCTACTCTGTATCTATTTAATGTCAATATTTGTTAAAGTAATATAAAAAGAAGAAACTCTGTTTTGATTTTTTGAAACTATTTATAGTTCTGTGATAACATTAACCATGACTTTTCAGTTTCCTACTACAATAAATATAATGAGAAATTCGACCGAGAGTTGTTCTTTTTTTAACACAGATTCTATAAAATAGTTTTATTTTCTATTAGAAAGATAACGCCTTCACTTATTTTCGTTCCGGATACTCCTGTTTATACAAAAATAAACTTTATTATATTTATAATAATATAGATAGAGATGAAAAACTAAGGCATCCAATACCTTTTGAACAAAATTCCAAACTTTTTCTGATTAACCATTCATAAGATGCACATACTCCCTATTGTTAATGAGTATGTTATGGTTGATCTTTAGAATCAGCTGGAATAGATATTGCATAGGTTTTAGAAAATAATTTTAGAGACTATGTTGGTTGACTGGCTTTACTACTGAAAGGTTGTTGTTTTTCGTCGTTCAAAACTAATAAATGGGCTATCTGCTCTATATCCACCGCTGATAATTGAGCCTCAGAGTTTAGCACTGGAAGTACATAAACTTACCGCTTACCTACAGGGGACACCACTGAAAGATCACATTATATTGCATTGTAAAATTACGCATTAAACGTATCATGGTTATGTTGTGTATGGTCATTATTTTGGTTAGTTAGCTGTGTAGTGAGATATTTTTATACAATAACTAAGAACTCCCCACGGCAATTATTTTTAATACATTAAAGAAAGCATAATAAAATAATTCATGATTTAAATGATCAAATTAATCTTCTATTTCTTTTTGTACAAAGTTGAAACAATATTTTACATCAAAAGCGATTATACTTAGTTGGGAGTAGAAACAAAAGTTCCTTTATATATATCTTAATATGTTTGCATTTTTCTATTTAATCGTATAAAGTTACAATAATACTGATGTTTGAATTTTTAATGTCAATGTCACATTTCAAAGTGCTAGTTTTTAAACCTACAAATATTTCTTATTTCTTGTTAGGTGAAATTATTCTGATTCATTAAACTGAAATATATTATTGACTGTGTTTATCAGTTTTCTAACAAACTAGTAGAACTTACATTTATTTATAATATGTTCTTCTATTTCGTATGTTAATCATAACTGTCAAATACACAACTTTACTGTTTTGTATTATTTCAAATTATCGTTCATTTGTTGAACGAACACCAAATATTTAGCCTTTGCGAAGGTAGTTAGAAAGGAACGGAATAACCTATTAATATAACGTTAATTACTTTCCAAAATTTGACATGCTAAGAATATTTCAATTATATCCAAGGACAGTTCTAGTAAACTTTACAATTTCTGTTAAAAGTTCATTCACCAGTGTAACATATACCATATGAATGCTAATTTGCCCTTTGAAACGAATTTATCTAATGATAATCAGCAGATTTTAATGGATCAGTCTATCTATCTTTCAGCTAACATTTCTTTACTACATTCTTACAATTCAAGAAGCTTGTATCATAACACTTTTAGCAATATCTTTCTGAAAATTTCTATACTGTACTGTTCAAAACATGTGTGTGAGTTATTAATTGTTAGATGATTTATTATCTTAATTGTATTTCTCTCTACTTTACACATTAGATTAAAGTTATAAGTCTGGAATTCCTGCAGTGCAATTCAATTAATAAAATGTTGAGATAGTAAAGCATGCGATTAACGTTCAAATATCGTTCGAACAGAGAACATACTATCATGAAAAAATCGGTGTTTTTGTTTTGTTTTTAATTGTATTTTACTTGTTAATCATTTATTACTTATTTTGGAAAATGAACATATTTTATTTTGCTAATTACAAATTCTAGTCTCACGTGTTCTAATCTAACGGTTTTACGAAATTAAGTTTCAATGTTACCCCAAATGATTTATATAATGAGAAAACTGTGATTGAGAATGTAAAGTCAGTCAAATGGAATTGTGACACCAAATTCCGCTAATATAAAAAAAATATTCAAATTGTTGATGGTTTTAACGCCTTTCTAAGATGGCGAAACACGATTATAATTAATTATATTTGTCAGATGCTATTAGTTGTTGGCTAATTATATATAAACACTGCATTCTGTATTTCAGTTCCTTAGGGTTTTTCAAGAAAAAGAGCTCAGAATAGTATTTCAATCTTAAGTAGTTCAATCCTAAGGGACTGTTTAGTTTAGTTTCTTTCAATCTAAGGAGAAAAACAACACAATGGGCTATCTGTGCTCTACCCACCACGGATATCGAAACCCGGACTCTAGCGTTGCAAGTCCGCAGGCATACCGTTGTGCCCCTGGGGGAGGGGGCTAAGGGACTGAATAAAGATTTTAGCGTTAAAAATATAATATGTTTAATACTAATAACTTATGACAAGTAAAAATCATCCATTTTTAAACTGTATATGATTTTGAGAATTTTCTTTGATTAATTACGGATATACAAATCTTTTCTTTACCTTATTTTTCAAATCATTTAAAACTGTTTACTTTTCTTGTATGGCTAAGTTATTTCATTGTTACTGACTGTTTTCTAAATTTTTAAACAAATATTAACATAGTCTGTTATAGTTAATCATTTATATTCAAATTTTAAACCTGTGAGAAGAACAGTTGCGTGCAGTAAAATTTCTAGAATACTTGAAAATATCTTAAAATTGATACCAGTTCTTCTAATAGATGCTGTCTTATTTATAAGTTTAAGATCTATAAAAATACATCCTTATGTATGGCAAGGTTAAAATATGTTGTTCTAAAACAATATCTGAACTTTGGATGTTTACATCTATAGTTTTCCTTCAGGGATAACAAATTTTGAAGTGAAAAACATTATATATGTCATAACCAAAAACGGTTTTTAATGCTAGCGTCTCAGAATTATGGAAATTTATTTTTTATTTTGTGAAAATGCTTTTGTTGTCGCTGCTGTTAAACTTCTTGTTGCTTCTAATAGTACGTTTAATTTAATAAAACTCAGAACAAATTATTTATTGATTACTTATTTAATTACTTTTCCATGCTAATTATGAATATCGTAACCAACTTTCATATTAAATATTTTGAATCGAAGTACTTCTAAAACATTCTTAGTTATTTGTTTAATATGGTACCCAGTAACTTCAGAGCTAATTGATCTAATTTGAATGTCTATTATGTAAACTTAAATAAATATATTATTATGTAACATATCGCTTGATGCCTGGGAAGAGTGATCAGTAGATAAGCGACTTTTCTGTTCTTATGTTATAGTACGACTAATAATAATTTTAAAAAATATTTATCAAACGTATTATGATTTAATAAAAAAATTAATATTTTCTGTTTGAAATCGATATGTTTCCAATTAAAATATGACTGCAATGGTATCTATAGTTTGATAAATTTACATGAATTATAGATGACGTAACACTTTCCTGGTTATTAGATTTGTTTGTTATATGTTTATTTTGAATTTCGCGCAAAGCTACACGAGGGCTATCTGCACTAGCCGCCCCTAATTTAGTAGTGAAAGTCATCACCACCCACTGCCAACTTTTGGGCTACTCTTTTACCAACGAATAGTGCGATTCACCGTAACGTAATAACGCCATAACGCCACCACGGCTGAAAGGGTGAGCATGTTTGGTGTGACGGGGATTCGAACCAGCAACTTACGAGTCGAGCGCCCTAATCCATGTCAGGCCTCCAGATTATTAAAGATCATTTGCATTTTTAATATATTTTAATATGAATTAGAACATACCTTGTTACAGTCCCAACAAAACACTAAAGTTTTAACAGCAAATGAGCGCAATAAGAAATAAGATGTCAAAAATGACATTGAGTTGTAAAATATTATTTATTAAAAAAAAAACAGTTCACATAATTAGCTCAGAACTTTCACACTCATTATCGTGTTCTAATTTCAAGTCTTGTTTATATTTTTTGTGGTTAAAGTTGTGTTGAAAGCTTGAGTTTGCAGTTGAGTACCGTATTATACAATTGTAATACGGAAATATTACAAAAACACATCGAAACTATATTTGTTTGACATGCAGTTTTAAGTAGAAATGTTATAACTATTTCCAGTATTGCCATCAAAACCTGTGATAAAAGATGAAAATGGGAATAATCTTGAAAGCCTTATAGGACCATACAACGAGGGCGAACCTTTAAAACTTTCATGCGAAGTAATTGGAGGTAATAGATATTCTTGTATGTATCTGTTTGTATTAATGACCGTCAGAAGTTCATGTCATTATGATGAGTAAAGAATGGTGTGGCAAACAATTCTAACGAAATAATGAAAAAAGTGTTCAAAATTGGTAAAAACACACGTCTATGACAAAATCTTTATATTATCTTGCAACGTTTCAGGACGTGGTACACGTAATTTAGAATATCTTTATATTCTAACCCTTCAACGATTCTATTTAAGCCTTTTTTTCAATGTAACACGGTTTAAACTGCCTGACGAAGGGCTTTTGCCCAAAACGTTGAAAATAAATATAAAGTTTTTGTCATAGACGTGCGTTTTACCAATTTTGAACACTTTTTTTGCATTATTTCATTATTTTTCACGTCTTGCGGTCTGTGTGTTCTTTCTAAACAATTCTAACGGACACGGTTTTTGGTTACAAGATGTTTATCGAACAACTTTTCGTCTGTGTCTGACAGAAACAAATTAAAGAGACAACTCGTTCACTGATCTTTTACTCTCATCATTGCCTGAACAGTCGCTCAAAAGTTAATACTATAGGATTCTAGACAGCGTATGATTACAAACAGGAAAGGCATAGATGGCTAAGTATGACATTAAAGAGTTTGTTTGCTTGTGTTTTGTTTTTAGCTACAGTTAGTTAAGATATATTGTTGTGGTGACCAATATTTATCAATATTCACAACAACTTTTTTCTCAACTGTAATTATTTTCGTTATCAAATCTCACTAAAAGAAAAATAAATCTGACAAGAGACATCTTTAAATAAAATGATCCAGAGTCACAGCCGTATTAACCAAAAAGGCACAGTGGGCAGTTGTTTATGAGCCCACAGTGTCAAGGGGCTCACAGTGGCTATGTTTTTTTTAATTTTAGTAAAGTTGGAAATTGTTGTATTTTAAAGCAGTATATTTGGTAAATGTTAATTTTAATTATTATAATAAAAGGGTACCCACAAAATTTTAATTTCCTATAAGCCAATCGTGGTCTTAATCCGTCCCTGTGTGGAAAAACAAGGTAATGATTTATAGTACTTATAATTCTTAACTAATTATGAATGCATCAATTCAACACTTAAAATTTAAAAAATCGTTAGCCACACAGTCTTTTAACAAAAGAAATTATTCTAAATGTGTACACAACTTTTTCAGGCATTCCAATACCGACTGTAACTTGGTGGCGAGAAACGATCCTATTGGACGACACTGCAATAAAGAAGAGAATAGGTCCAATTGTTAATGAAATGTCGATACCAATGTTGAAGCGTCACCATTTGATGGCGACATTTACTTGTGTAACTTCAAATAATAATATATCTTCTCCATTATCAACAGTTGTAACAGTTGACATGAATTGTAAGTAGATCATGTTTGAGATTTAAAAAACAAAAGATAGTAATAGCATGTCATGCAACCATCACCATGTGGAACATTGTAACTATGTCACCGTTAAATGACATGATTATTTTATAGGATGTTTTCTTTGTTTGAATTGGGTATTCTTGTATCATATTATCGCGTAGTGTGTAGAATGTTCTAGGCCTCTGTCAGTCTATAAAAGTGCGTACGAAATGTAGTTCAAGTAAGATAGACAATTAGTTAGTTAGATAGGTAGATAGAGCTAATTTGTGTGTTTATCAGTTTCGCCATAAATATCGTATAGTGACGATTTTTAAAGTGAATTATTATAGATTGTGTTGTAATAACAGAGTAGAGAAGAAATAATTTGTCTTCTCAATTCTGTTCTGAAGTAACTGAATTAACCTGTGTTGACTTTGACGAAAAGAGATGATTATTTAAAGCTCTGAATACAACTATGATAATCAACTGTGTAACAAACATTTGTTTATACGTTTGACTTGTTTTAATGTATTATTTTAGAACAATTGGATTGTGTTCTGTTTGTTTATTGTTTAAATTTATCGCCAACAAGTCACAGACACATACTTTAAAGAATCCAGCCCATACATACATATGTAATTTGTTTGTAATTAAGCACAAAGCTACACAATGGGCTATCTGTGCTCTGTCCACCACGGGTATCGAAACCCGGATTCTAGAGTTGTAAATCCGCAGACATACTGCTGTGCCACTGGGGGGGCTACTTTTAAATTATCAGGAATACTAGGAACGAAATAACATTTTACCTCCTGTACACCAGCTATATCAAATTACAGCCAATTAACATACATCAATTAGGGCCCGGCATGGCCAGGTGGTAAGGGCGCTCGACTCGCAGTCTGCGGGTCGCAGGTTCGAATCCCCGTCACACCAAACATGCTCGCCATTTTAGCCGTGGGGGCGTTATAATGTGACGGTCAATCCCACTATTTGTTGGTAAAAGAGTAGCCCAAGAGTTGGCGGTGGATGGCGATGACTAGCTGTCTTCCCTCTAGTCTTACACTGCTAAATTAGGGACGGCTAGTGCATATAGCCCTCGTGTAGCTTTGCGCGAAATTCATAAACAAACAAACAATACACCAATTATGTTAACAATACGGGAAATTAGATATTGCTTTTTAATACAGTTAAATACCTTGTATTTCCTGCATAGTTACGTAAGTTTCAACTTTGCAATACACTTAATTTCCACGGTCACGCTATAACTTAAACAACGCTATAATTCACAACAAACGAACTCACGCGCTCGACCCTACTGTCCGTCTCTATCTCTGTCTGCAATTCAACTACATTGTTGCTGTCAGTTCTTAGCGGTCTTACATACAAGAATACCGAAATCTAGTAAACACTCGAGGCTTCACGAACCTTCGAGAATATGACGTGTTACTAGCGTCACATGACCCCCGCTGTCGTATCACTGCCCCTACCTTAGTATTGTTCGTTCCGAACAATAGCCACTTTCATTAAAACAATAACTTAATTAAATGTACAGAACTTACAAACACAAAATGAAAATTCAACAAAGTCTCTTAATTTTACGGGACGTATCTTCTTCTGTACTGGTCTCCACCTCGTTAGCTTCTGCTTCATGTGGGGTTCATCTGCTTCATCAGGAAACGTCCTATCATTGGTAACAGTCACATCAGTGGTAGTAACTTCATGAAGGGCTTCACTGTTTCCCTTCTCAAAACCAAGTAGAGTTTCTTCTTTGACAGTGGCCTTTCCAGGTGACACGTCTTCAGTGGCGCCTTTTGTTCAGTTGTTCACTTCGTCCCAACTGAAATGTCCTGGATCGTGATAATGCCAAAGCCTGTTGGCATGCACCACCTTTGGCTTACCTCACTGACCACATTTTATTCGGAAAGTCACGTCTGAGAGACGATCCACAACGTCATATGGGCCTTCCCATGGAGAAGACAACTTAGGAGACTTCCCTTTTGTCTTCCTGGAGTTATACAACCACACCTTGTCTCCTGGTACAAAGCTGACTTCAGTAGACTTCTTATCAAAACATAGCTTCATCGAATCAGCAGACGTTTTTAAGTTTGAACGCACTTGATGATGAATATCATCCATCCTTTCAGATAACACTTTCACGAACTCTGGCACATTTTCAGTGAGCATCCTGTTATCAGGTCCACTGGCAACTGAAGTTCCCGACCAAACATCAGCTTTGCTGGAGTGTATTCAGTGGCTTCATGCTCTGCTGTTCTAAAGGCCATCAACAGTGGGGGGAGTAAGACATCTCAGTCATCTTGGCGGCTATTACAATACTTTGCCAATTCCTGTCCCTGTGTCTAATTGTACTTTTCTACCATCCCATCAGACTATGGGTTGAGTGGCATTGTTCTGG
>NW_013665807.1:161703-165565 GCF_000517525.1 Limulus polyphemus | reverse complement strand
ATGGCATACCAAACCTGAAGAAGAAATCACTAATAGCCAAAGCTATAGTTGTAGCTTCCTGATTTGGTATTGCATATGCCTCAGGCCACTTGGTGAGATAATCCATCACCACACAAATGTACCTGTTTCCAGCACGAGTTTGGGGCAAAGGACCTGCAATGTCAATGGCTACTCTTTCCATTGGTGCACCAACTTGATATAACTTTACTTTTTTCTATATTTTAAACTCTAGTTCTGCAAACATAAGTCATTATTTTTTAGAAAATCATATGAAATGTTGGATGCCTTCAGTTCATATAAAGACCGAAATTGCAAAAATCGCCCAAACGGTTTCTGCTACATTTGTGGAATATATATATTATAATTTCACGAAGGATAAATATCACACACAAGGTAAAGTTAGCTTATTACGACTATTTTAGGTGTAAAATTGGTGACCAACATAAACACTGGGCTCCACATATGTGTTGTACTGTTTGCACATCTTGCTTGACACAGTGATTGAATAATAATAGAGTAAGTATACCATTTGCAGTTCTCATGATATAGCGTGAGCTCAAAGATCATCTAAATGACTGATATTTTTGCATGACTAATGTTTCTGGATATTCAAGCAAAACTAAACAATACATTAAACATCCAGATATTGCAACTACAATGAAACCAGTATTTCATGGTAATGGTCTTCCAGTACCACATCCATCAGCAAATTGGAATACAAAAGAGTTATCCTGTGAAGAATTCAATGAATCATCTTCATCTAGTAATTCTATTCCTGTAGTACTTCAACATAAACTGCCTCATTTGATCACACAAGATGACCTAAGTGACCTGATTCATGATTTGTCTCTATTAAAGCAGCATGAGCAACTTCTGTCATAACTCGAAAACTAGAGTTGATCAGAATTTTCAACATGATTTTTAGAATCAGCATTGTCAAATTATTCCGAAACAGTTGCATGTTTTCTAGTAGTAGAGAAAAAATTTTTTGTTGCCCGGTGTAATCTAACAAAGCATTACTTTTGTATTTTAAGAGTTGTATATATGCTAGACGTTCAATGAAAACAAAAATTATATTTCAGAGTCATTTTTATAAACTTTTTTTATAAATGTTTCTTGCAACACCAAAACATAAATTTTGCTTGTCATCAACAGTACGGTAGCATGTTCCGAATGTTTTTGTATATTTATTGAATATATCTACGAAAAGAGTTGAAAAAAAGAATAAGGTAACAACTGTTATGAAGGTAGCCTTTTTCCTTAATTAACGTCCCAAGAATTTTCTGTCGCTAAATTAATCAGATGTATACTCATTATCTGACGACTGTCAATTTCCTTACATATTATAGAATTATGTTCTAGATAATATTTCATATGCAGTTACTGTGTACTAAGATATATTATTTCACTTTATGATTTAACCCAGTTAAACCTCTTGTTGTGAAAATTGATCGGCACAACCAGTCGTTTTCAGAAGGAAGTCCAGCTCAAGTTAGCTGCTGGACAGCTGGATCGCGACCTCCAGCAACAATAGAGTGGTTTAAAGGAAATCGACAGCTGAAGACTGCTTTTTCCAATGTTTCCAATCATGAAAATGTTACTATTAGTCTGCTAACTTTTTTACCCTCTGTAAATGACGACAAAAAGCCTCTTTCATGCTCAGCGGTGAATCCTTTGATACCAGATAGCATGTTGACCGATACGCAATCTTTAGATGTTCGATGTAAGTATACAACTTAAATCTAATTATAATTCGAATTTCCTGAAATTAATTTCTTGGATGTTGAATATAAGTATGTGTAAAATCTAAAATTACATGTCTCATAAAATCTCAATGCAAGTAAATCAATAATCTAAAACTATGTGTTACTTAAATATAATTTTCTTGGCTCTTGTCTATAATGTTAAATTAATAAATATATAACACAATTTACAAAATATTTAATTCAGGCCAATCTATGGCCTCTAAAATTTTGACTCTACATGTTTCGACGTTTTCCATGTCATCATCAGGAGTGAACTTCCAAGTATCATATTTATTCCTTCTAAATTAGGTCATGTGACCTGTGTGTAGGTTTATTATTTCTGCCACATTTCTTACACAAATATTCGCCGGACCTTCATCAGTATTTAATAGTCCATGATCTTTATTATCTCTTAAGATTCAAGGATATTATCGGCTCCAATACCCTTTGGTTGAGCCAATATTAGTGATTTTTTCCATAATATCTTGTGTTTTTTGTACATGCTCTGCTGTGGCCGACTTTTCAGTCCTTTCATTTTTTACACATCCCTGATGTTCTTCTAAATGATATTCTAAATTACGTTTTGTTTGTGAAATATATGCACTGCACACCCTCTTTTATTATTTTACTTAGTGATTATGTGTTCATTAAAGCATGTAGTTAGTTCAAATATAAAACAAAAATATATACTCATTAAATGGTTAATATTTAGTAATAAACTATTTAAAGCTAAAACTTGTCTTGACCGTAGAAATAAGTATTTTCTCTTACCTATATTCCTAAACGTATAGTTGATAATATGTTTTCCAAAATTAATATTATTTCTTTATTACTCCTTAATCGATCTTAATATTGATAATACATCTTCAAGGATAATTCTTATATAAAATAGGTTATGTTTATTAAAATAATGGTACTTTTTTTATTTTGGTTGAATGTTTATATCTGTTTACTTACTTCTAGATAAACCTCAGTCGAGTGTCATAATGATGGAACGTCCCCACAGTCACACAGCGAAAGAAGGGGAGGACGTTACTCTTTACTGTAACATCATCGCTAATCCTTCAGTCATAACCATCAATTGGACTCTCGGGGATCAGGACCTATGTTCCAATTTATCAGCTAGAGTCTTTGTTAGGAATCAAACCGTACTCTTGACCAACGTGGATCGATCTCACAGAGGGATGTACAAATGTACCGCAACCAACACACAAGGGAGAGGAGAGAGCCCTCCATTCAACCTTCGCATTCAATGTAAGTTTGTATGAGACAGGCATTAATCTTGATAATGACTTAAAACGAGGATGAGCTGCTATATTTCTAATGGAACAACAGATAATAGAATTGGTGTATGCTACAAATGTTAACACTCAACAGTACCAGATGCACCCTAACACTACAAAACTTTTTTGAAGTATATTTATGTTTATAAAAATACTTATAACTAAACAAAATTACACGCTTACAATTCAAAGTATTAAAAAACTTAAGAATTATGTTACATGATGTTTGAAGTTACCTTGATCGAACTTACACTGACATAGATACAAATGTTAGACAAGACGTAATGTAACTGGACATAGACTTACGTTCACAGCCCCAAAACAATAGATTTGGCTTTTTGTAAATATGTAAACACAAGTAGCAAAAATATGATTACATCCTTTATACGTTTTCACAAGAAATATTATTTTATTGGAACAAACCAAAATAAATGTGTACCAAAACATCGACTGCTATTAAAGTATATTGGAGAAGCTTGATAACAATGTCGTAGCTAGACATAAAAAACGACGAATTGAGCAAAATAATACTGGAATGTTTCAGGACCACTTCGACCCATTTAAAAACATTCGGTCATTCTGAGCAGTCTCCCCTTATAAACAACATATTACTGTCCACACAGTATCGACCAAAATTATTCTACTACATATTGCTTTAGGTTAGGTACTGTTGCTCCTCACTTATTAAATTTAGTAAAAACAAGACAGTAAAGTGCAATAGCTTCACCAGCCCTCAACGTAGGCACAGCAGTGGATAATCTATACTATTATTCTGCTTCTTTGTATGTACGACCGTTACGCTTTCTGACCGAGAACCTGCTGCATAAGCATGCC
>NW_013665807.1:147602-161693 GCF_000517525.1 Limulus polyphemus | reverse complement strand
TTCCCCAAGAAAAACCGCGCATGCGCATTATTCACTCGACGATAAACAGAGAGCTATAAAGCTAAGTGATCAAGTCGCTAAAATTACTGTATGAAACAAGAAGTAACAAAAAAGAAGGAATGTAAATATACTTTACTAACCATTTTGTACAACAGAATATTAAAAACTTATCAACGTTTTTAAAAAAGGTTTGTCGTTAGGTCGTAAAATAACATTATAAGTTTATTTATCGATAGTATTAAGTACACTAAAGTTTAGTCCTAACTAAACTAAAGTAAAAAACAAACGTACACAAGTTACAGTGTTAATTTATCTCTTTATCGAACTTAGGCCTAAATAAGTTAAAGTTTTTATAAAGTACGGCCTATATACAACTGGATTTACATATTTCGTTGTCTACGATTACAATTCATTGGCATTGTGCTAGAAATATTTAAAGAAGTACTGTTACGATAAAGATACTAATTTAACCGGAAATGTTTTGCGGGTCTCTGCTAGTTAATATTATTCATTCGAAACTTCGGTATTTCTAATACTTCATTCTGTGATGATGGATTTAAATAAGATAAGATATCCGCCTTCACTGACGTCTTTTTTAAACTAATTACAAAGTTATTGTTAAAAAAAATAACTGACCTGGTAATAAGGGTGCTCAGCTCGCGATCTGCGAGTTCGTTAGTAAAAAAGTAGCCCAACAGATGGAGGTGAGTGGTATTGACTAGCTGTCTTCCCTCTAGTCTGTTTCTTCAAAATTAGGGATGCTAGTTCAGTAGTTTTGCTCGAAATTCAAAAACAAACAAATAAAGATCTTAACGTCAGAGAATAATTTGGGTGGAATAAGATTCTTATTGGATGTGGTACTTTTCTGCTGTTTTGTTTGTAAATGTTAGCTTAAATTAAATTTCTTGCTTTTGAATTAAAAAGTACTGAGTGTAAGTAAGCATTTTTCGTACAGTATGTTAGCAAAGCTCACATTTTCCATTTATTTTCTGTTAAAAATATTAATACACCAAAGAAAGCAGTTGGGTATTTGATCATAACATACTGAAGCAAGTATCTGAATATATTATTTATTCATAGCTAATGTAACAAATATTTTACACTACAGTAAGAAAAATCGGAATGTTAACACCAGGATTCTTAAGAATAAGACAGAGTATTTATTTGAACTTTCACAAATAAAACAAAATGTGCTCACAATACGAAACTGCCAGACTCTGGCTTATACAATTAATAATATAAACATCAAAGAACATTTAATTTAATAATATAATTTTAACGCGAAAAATGAGGAAAAAAACAGCACTAAGTTGTTGTTTTCTTTGTTCAAAGCTACACAATATACTATCAGCACTCCACTGATTACGATGAACCGTAACCCGGATTTTAGCATTATAAGTCTTTAAATTTATCGCAGACTTCGAAAATTAATCAGAAAAATCTGTTTGATATTATATTTATAAAGTATTTTAAAGGAAAAGGTTAAATAATTTGAATTATATTCCGAGACATTGATGTTCCTTAGCATATGCAGAACAACAAAAAACACATGGTCTTCAGATACGTTCTACAAAAAAAAATATGGGGAAGTCACATTACCAGGTTTATTTAGATAAAATTCCAACGTAACCTTGATGTCTGTTCTGGGTTATGAAGTATCAAACAAATAGGTATGTCGTCCTACCTGCAAGTTAGACTAATCGAGGGACAATCAAAAGACAGTGCCTCTTTCAAAAAATTGTCAGTTTGTTCATGACCAGATATCTAGACCTAAATAATTATTCCATCAGAACGGGTAAAACAGTCATAAAGAACTCAACACTCTCACAGAAAACCAGAGTGGTTACAGCTCCATAAGAAAAGAAACCAGGACGATTAGAACCCCTGTAAAACATCAAGCTAGAATGATAACATTAACCCTGTAACAAGATTGCTTAAAGAGTCTCAAAAGAAAACAACTTGAGAAGAAGAGATAGGAATATTAACCAACCAGGATAACGTTAACACAATACCTACATAATCACCAACAAAACTAAGAGTGATTCGAGAGACGATAAGGCAAAAGTGATTTAGAGTTTTATAATAAATAGCCCAAGTGGTATGCCCTGTACAAATCATATAAATAGTCCACATAAATTCCTAAGTAGTTTGGAACTCTGATATTTAAGAAACATATTTTGCAAAATAACTCCTTTTCTAGGAAGTTCTGCAAAGAGTCCAAGGGGGAAGATCCCCTGTACAACCTGAGGTTCTAAGCGAAAGAGCGCAAGAGAAGAAAAGGTTTCAAAAAGAAGTAAAACCATCAGCACACACAAGAAAAATAGGACGTGTATAGCATATCACCAACAGAGATGAGCATAGGAAAAGTTATCAAGGAATGAAAGAATGAAGGTCCCAGAACGTTAAATAAATCTAAATGCCCACTGACCTATTTACCACTGTCGTCATAGTGCCAAAGGTGCCTCAGAAGCCAACATTTATAAAGCATATGGATTCCAAGCAAATGCTAAGATCTTATTTTGAAGGGTATTTGGTTTCCGAAACACATTAAAAGCAGAATCATAAAGAGCACAGTCTTAATTAATTTTGAACGAATTAAATTACGATAGAATAACAAAAGGGTTCCACATGAAGTATTAGAGACAGTTCTAAGATTAATACGTTTCAAACAATCATCAATTAAAAAGAAAACGTAAGATTCCAAGTTCAATAAATATCCAATATCATTAAGGTTTTTATTTCTGATAATAACGAGATACCCGTATCCTTAGTATGAAGCTTGATCATGCTATCATTTTTCGTACGTGCAATAACCGTATATTAGCATTTCATTGCAAAGAAGGAAAATTCTAACGTATCAGCCAACATTAACTCTCGCCAAAGAGTGCAGCATGTGAAACAAAAATCAAATTATCATCTCCAAAAATGAAAATATCTGAAAAATTAGCACCATTGTCATCTTTTACAAAACACTATGAAATTAAAAAGCAAAACATTAAATTCAAATTGGAATTCTGAGGATTCCCATCAGGTAATAGCTCTTTTAGAGGAAAGACTATTTTGGATTTTGACTGCAAATGTATGCAATAATTGTTCAGTCATCACAAAATTATACTTTTATAAATTTAAATAAAAAAAACACTATCAACTAAAACATTTGGAAGAACAGCCACTACATATCTGTGAATTGCCAGAGCCAGGATTCTTCATGAGTTACCAAAACGTTATACCTCTACCTTTTGTAAACCCTGTCTGATATGAAAACAGTCGGTCATGGTGTTCAAGTGAATCGAATATTAATCACATGTGCCACGATTTTAGCCATACAAGAAGAAAACACAGTTGGACGATAAAATTTCAAGAGTAACTCTCATTTGTCTAGATTTAATAACTGATATCCCATCCAGATGTTTCTGATCATTTAATCAAGTACCAAGAGCCCATTAGGTATTAAATAAATTCAAAAACAATTTCATAGCTTCAGCATTAGGACAGAAAAAAATATATTAAATTATACCATCCGGCCCAGAGGACGAATTACGTTGAGAAAGAGTAGATCGTAATTCTAATTCAATTAAAAATTCATTAATTGATTGTTGGACATTTTTTAATAGTTTCATAGGACTAAGAAAAAAGAATCATACATCAACGTGTGGAATGAATGACCCTAGAAGAAGTCAAGTAGATAGCAAGTGCATTGCTCTTTTCAGTAGGAGTGGCAAAAAACTCAGTCTTCATAGGTCCAGCTTAGATTAACAATAATAGAAGGAACATTAGAAAGTCTACGACATTTTTTTTCAAACAAGACGAAGATGAATCTTTATTCAACAAAAAACCAGCTGCCTCCAGCATACTTGTTTACGAGTAGGTATATAAAACTAAATGATTACATTCAACATCCTTCAAAAGATCACAATTATGAGGCCTTTTATTATGCCTACATGGTTTAGCTAGAACTATATGTTGCATCAATCAGAATATATCCAAAACATTGTATTTGAGAGAATTGGACTCACATATTTTAAGTAATATTAATTCTTAAGAACATGTCTCCAATTGGCAGACAAGTATATTTGGAAGTTTGAGAAACAGACTTGATGTATACATATAAATATAAATGTTTTGAAAGTCAAATGTTCACTTCAAAAAGTCAATCAGGAAGGACCTTCCAGGAATATTTACTATATAATCTTGGGGACATAGAAGTTAAATCTAAAAGGCTACGTTTTCCAGTTCTAGAGTTTAGTCTAGTAGGCGAACCGTCATTAAGAAGAATCGATAAAAGCCTCCGTTTCTTTACCATTGATATCAACAATTTTAACTTGTAAAATATCAAGGTAAGAAACATGACAAGTTCCATCTGGGTCCACCACGACCACCTTGAGAGCGACTATAGCAATAAGTACATTAACCGTGAAAAAAATAATTGAGATTTGGTATTAAGTTTCATAAGCTATAATAAAATGGCGAGAATGAATCAGCAAGATGTTTGAGTCCAGTATCATTAGCCTTTAAGCTCCGAGCTTTCCATTGTTGAAATTTAAGGTGGGAGATCATCACAAAAAGATCTCGAGAGTTCTAGACATCATGAATGTCCTGCAGTTTATGAATCTGATGTCAAAGGATGTTTTATATTCCTTTTTTTGTAATCTTAGTTCTTACCAAGGTGGGACGGATTTAATAACAACCAGTTAGAATTTCCACTCTAAAAGAAACAAAGTCTAGTTGAGAAGAAAAATCAATGGCTAAGGTACATATCAGTTTGTGTACAATTATCGACTGTTATAGTTGAAGTAGCAACTGAAACAAAAGTTGATTGTGTGAATGACCACTCTATCAAAAGGTACAATATGTGATCTGTTGAAAGAAGGATATCTTATAAATTCTAGTAGAAAACCTGTAAAAAAAATCAAGCGAACCTCTTTATAAGAGATTCATATTCACGATTTAAATATTCATGAGATTTACCACATCCTACGACGACAGTAAGTGGTAATATGTCAAAATCAATAACAGTGAAAACACTTTACTGGACAGAATGGTGGCTGTGTAGGCTCAAGCCCTTGTCTTTCTGTTCTTATGCCCGAAAGTGCTCTTTTTCTCACTCATAAAAAGTGTCCGCAAATACTAAAAGAAAAGCCTGATTACCCTACGTGTACCAGAGGCAACCCGCAGTCATCATATTCTTCCCTTACACTCCCAAAAAAGCCTTGCCTTGTGATGCTTGAAAAGTGCTCTTTTAATGCCCTCTGCACGTTACTGCCATACTATCAGCTATCATAATATCAAATTCTGCTGGAAAAGGAAAATAATATTCCAACATTAAATTAAAAGTTAACTCAACCATGTATAAAGGATTTTAGTAAACATCAGACAGGGAGAAATTATCTGGTAGGTCTGGGTCTACTCAGTTTGGAAAGTCCTCTTACTCACTTAGAGTTAGCTTATTAGCTTAAACTAATTGACACTACCATAAGAAAGTGAATTAGTAAAGATTACTAGAAAAATAATATAAAGAAGAATCAATTAAAGCTTAAGATACCCTGCTCACTCGCTCGCTTAAATCTCTTATGCATACTTTTTTACCACACTGAAACTAGAACTCTCAAATCCTATAACCTAAGACACAATCAAGTCCAACACCTTAACAAATTCATTTATCTTAACCGGTGCATCAGTCTTCGGTTCTCTCTTCTTTTATATTTTTAATGGCTACCAAACCATGAGTTTACAATTTAATATTGGACGATCATTGGCTATAGATAGAACATATAATAAACACATTCATAGAGCGCTATATTGATTTACATACGGTTATGTACTTTAGCTATCAAGACAAAACGCATCAGCGCCACCAAGCGCGAGTCATTTTGTCTAGTAAAAATAGTATTACAGTGGTTGAGAACGTTATATTAAAACGATTTTGGAGCCTCAGTATGTCACTACAGTCCATGTTACCATGTCCAGCCATGTTCTAGCTCACAGCCATGCATGTTGACAATAGTTCTGCAGCGTAGTTTCAGTTTCAAAAAACTCCATCATTACTTCCTGTTTGCATTCCATGATCTATCTAATGTATGAGTACGACGGTTCCCAGTACCAGTTTGAACAATTCGATCACAAAGAAATTCATAGATTCTGTATCTGGCTAATTGGCAGGCAAGTAATCGTATGGAATAGCATGAATACTCGTTACTTTCTCAGTTGCTTGAAACGGTTGAATGGACTTGTTTCGCTTTTACAGAAAAAAAAAATTCTTTTTAGTTCTGTTACACACTTCTGTCTGGACTACGTGGACTAATTTTGTCATTGATCTTTGTTTTCGTGGGTTTTTTCTAGTTACAAGACGCCGCACTTGCTGGGTCACGATTTGTTGTTTTTCTCTTTCTGGGTGGTTCTGATTCCCCAAGTTATTCCCTATTCAATACCATTATGTATAAGGGATATCGTTGTGATTAGAGGTGATTAGAGCGCTTGACTCCCAATCTGAGGGTCGCGAGTTCGAATCCCGTCTCACCAAACATGTTCCCCCTTTTAGCCGTAGGGCGTTATAAAGAGACGGTCAATCCCAATATTCGTTGGTAAAAGAGTAGCCCATGAGTTGGCGGTGGCTGGTGATGACTAGCTCCTTCCCTCTAGTCTTTGATTGCTAAATTAGGGACGGCTAGTGCAGATAATCCTCGTGCAGCTTTGCGCGAAATTAAAAACACAAACAAACCGATCTGCCCATATCATTTGCGCCGGAAAAGGCTCTTACCTACCCTTCTCACGAGCTATCAATTTTCACAATTTTATAAAACGTTAAACAATGTCAATATGTAGTTCTAATACATGTTGTTCTACCTCAACCTTATATAGACCATGTGGCTTACTTATTTGCATATACAAAATCGTTTTAATGTAACTACTCGACATCGTTTACGTTAATAACTTTAACGGTGTGTTAACCGGCATTGTCCATAAAGAAACTCAAGAGAAAGCTCAAGTTATAAATCTGTTTAAATAAGTTTCGAACCACACATCATTATGACAAAATTCAGAAGTGTTCGTATGTGAGTTGGAACACTTCCTTGTGCTTTATGTAACGTACGATAGACTCTAGACATACAAGCACTAATTCATTTAGAATGAGTTCAGTTCTAAACTTGAAACGTTTATCGGATTAGATGAAAGCAATGAATCAGCTAAGAAAATTATAATATTTCACTTTAAATTTTAACGTTTTGTGAGTAGAACTTGTATTGCACAATCCCCGTAAAGCACAAATTTATTCTCTAGATTTACATATATTTTAAATTACCATTTTAAATTCTTATGTCGGATATTTTGACAACTAATAAATATTTTCAGAATATCAAATTGTATTCCTAACCACCCAGTAATTCCGAAATGCTGATGAATGTTGGCTTTTAAATTTGTTTTATTATCCCAAGAGGAACAAGCAGGTTCAAAGCATATTTTAACAAAACTTAACAATAAACTTGCTTCATGCTGAAGAGACTTGATATTTTCTGGTAATAAAGCATTAATATAAATTAATCAAATTAGTGATGGAATCATAATTTATGTATTTTGGTGCCTATTAAACCCTTTATTTGCATGACACCGTATCTCTGCGGTAGTATTTCTGTATATATATATTTCTGTATGAATAGCAAAACCAGTAAAACTAGAATGCAAAGCAAAAACCCAATTTAATTAATACAGGAACTATATGGATCAAAATCTTGTAAAAAATCGATGCAATTTCATCAAACAGCCTCGAGTACTATGAATAACAGGAAACTGTGCTAGCAGCTTTGCGAGTAATCTCTGTAAGTGCCATATTTTGATTTGGCTCTAACCTTCTTCCATTCTCCCCCATTAAAAAAGTCTGAATAGTAGTTGTAGATATTACTTTTAAGAAATCCCTGTTGTAGTTAACAGGCAGTGGTTACAACGTGAGAATTTGTTATTACAATATTTCACATAGAATCAAAATCTGAAAAATGAAGTAGTCTTTAATTAACATTGATTTTGAAACATGATACCTTAGTCGGAAAAATAAATTTTGTTATTATTATTACGTTCCTAATTTCTGCAAAGTTAATACAAGACAAAATTAATTAAGTTAATGTCGAATTTCACAGTGGAATAATTTCATCCAGTATAGGACAAAATTAATTAATTCAACATTGAATTTCGCAGGAGAATAATTTCAGTCAATACAGGATAAAATTAATTAATTTAATATCGAATTTCACACGTGAATAACTTCATATGAAAACTTTTCTTGGTTATAGATACCTTAATAACAACTAATACAAAATTGGAAAAACACAGTGACATTCGCTTAATAATGACTGTAGTCGCTGTTTCTGAATAAACAAATAAAACTACGTATGCAAAAATATAACAAATAATGTATTTTGAGCTTCTTTCGGTTCGTACTTTATTCGGTGGTGAAGAAAGAACACAATACGTGTTTCTGTAAAGCACATTAATTAAAATTCTCAATGACGTATAAATCTTATATACAATAGGAAAAAAGATCAACAGGCAGTAAAATACATCACCTATATACGATATTTTAAATACAAAACGTTGTTCAGTTTGAATTTGATTGTTTGGTTGCAGTTAAGCACAAAGCTACACAATGGGCTATCTGTGCTCTGCCCACCACGGGTATCGAAACTCGGATTCTAGCGTTATAAGTCCGCAGACATACTGGAGTGCCACTGGGGGCAAGTTGTTTAGTAAGTGTTGCAACAAACTTGTAAATTACAATACTTATCATTGACTAGTCATCAAAACATTGATTTTCTATATTCTATATAACAGGTCTCGATTATTTAGTAACGCTCGAGCTTTATCTAACCCGGGAAGCAACAGTGGCACCGAAAGTTTTTTGTGCCGTATAACTAGTTAAAAATCCTTAGCAACAAGATTTCTTCGATGAAATTAATCAATTTCATCAATATTTACCACAACGGAGAATATTGAGCTTTGTCACAAAAACTCTTGGAACGAGTTGTTTTTATTAAACAAAGAGAAGCACTATGAAATGCATGGAATGCTCGTGATATTAAACAATTATTTCCCGTACTTTGTATTCTAAATGCTACTATGTACTTTGTTTGTAAAAATGTTTTTATGGGTGAATGTATCATAGTTTTCATATAGGAAAAGATTATACTCAAATTATATATTTAATGAAAATTAAATATCAACACAAAAGAAAACTGTTAACATTATTAATATCATGATACATTTCGAAACCGTCAAGTATATTTCCCGCTGCTCAAATCTGTTACTTTTAGTGGTCATGTTTATACTTTGTGAAATGAATTATTTTTCGTGTGAACCTTACTGCAAATTTCTATTTAGTAATTTTCTGATGTTAGATTTATATGGTTTAAACAATGTTTCCTATATTGAGCGATTTGGTAAGTGTCGATGTTGAGTAAAAAGTCTTTATGTGCATCAGTATATCTTTTGGTAAATGTCGATGTTGAGTAAAAAGTCTTTATGTGCATCAGTATGTTTTGTGTCATTTCGTATGCAATAAGATTTTATTGATTAATGCTTTCTGTCAATAAATAAGTATTAAAACAGTCATTATGCTGGTTTTTCTATACAGATACTCCGCGTTGCAAGTACAATCAAACAACAAATGTTTTTGGAACTACAAGACACCGGCCCGTGGACATAACGTGTGAAGTCGAAGCAAATCCACAACAAGTAGCGTTTCGATGGGTTTTCAATAATTCTCGAGAAACCTTTGATGTTGTAACTTTTAAGAATGTTAACACAAAAAGTGTGGTAACCTATACTCCTCGCACAAAATTCGATTATGGAACTATGCTCTGTTGGGCTACAAACACAGTGGGGGTGCAGTCCTATCCGTGTGTGTTCTCTGTCGTACCTGCAGGTAATCAAATACTGAAAATTAAAAAATTCCACAAAAATATTTTCTCCTTTGGATATTCATACTTATACTGCCTGGTGAGCACACGTTCCGACTATACTTCTGTACCCGAAAATTGTGAATATTAAACACAAGTATTAAACATACACTTTGAACTCTACACGAACTCCTCAAAGGAACTAATATACGGTCTGGGCCAATAAGTTTGCATATTTTGTAAAAAAAATAAGATCATTATTGTTAAGATCGAATACAAATACACTTGGCGCTGTCAAACTGAGAAATACTTGTTATATCAAACATCTAAGTATGTAATTTGTATAATGAGGCAGGTTCTATGGACATCATGAACGATTTATTAGAACAGCAAACAATTTCATCCGATACCTGTAGAAAGTTGTGTAAGTCAGCGTTTCACCTATCCCAACAAAACCTTACCAAAACATATAAAATGACAAAATAAAGAATCAAATTATTACAAATATCGTCTGTAACCTTATATCAGTTCATATTAAACATTCAGTACTTGGTTGTCCTACTGGTACTCTAATAACCTCCGCAAGGCGCTGCAACTCAGCTGCAGTAGCTAGTTTCGGGTCATGATTAACAATGTTATGGTTCAGTTCTACTCAGCAGTTCTCAGTGGGATTATAATGTTGAGACTTTGCTGGCCATGACAATTTTATAACATCCTTCTGGTCGAGATAATCCTGTACAATAATCGCACTGTGGATAGTGGCATTGTCATCCTGGAACACACAGTTACTGTCAAACCTTGCCCTAGCATGTGACAGAAATATCGTCTCCATGTGATACTTGTACGTTTCCCTGGAGGATATGAAGAGCAGTTTTTCCAATATAATGAATAACTGCCCAAACATGTGCTGCACCACCTCCTGTATATTTCCTCTAAAGAAAGACAGTCTTCTTTCATCTTTTCTCCAGGCAAGTGACGAACACAAATCCTACAATGGGCTTTAATAAATTGGAAATAGGACTCATCTGAAAAGATGACATGTCTCCAGTGTTCTAACTGGAAGTTGGCTTGTCCAAGTAACACAGGGATGGAGTGAATTCTGGTTATTATCGGTTTGCAGATAGACCTTCTTGCAAAATAACCTTGTTTGGTCAATCTCCTATTCACTGTTCTTCTGAATTTCCTGGAATGAATGTGTTCATACCATTCCTATTATAAGGTGTTGCAAGACTTCTTTCGACCTTGACATGTTAACCTGATCAGAACATGTTTATCCAGGTAGTAGATTTTTGGCGTCTACCAGCAGACTTTCCTGGAACAACGTTTCATTTTGTTCGATGACGTTTAAGAATTCTAGATACAATACGTTTACTTCATACCATTTGTGGACAGTCGAACAATTTCACGCCCTATAGCTTCTGGCACGTGACGAGGCATAATTTTACACGAAGTACAACGAAATTGTCTGAACAAAGCGTTGATCTGTTGCCAAAAGGATTATACTAAAAGCACACCCTTTTATACAAAACAGGTGTGTGTGTGTTTTGACGAATACATGCTCGAAACAATTTATACAGACAATAATAAAAACTCGTTCATATTTGTCCGATCATATGCTAGCTTTTCTGTAGACAATAACATCAATATAGAACAGTATGTAAATATTTTGGCCAAGACTGTACTAAATATTTATTTATTGTCGAATGAATTCTGACTACTCTTCGCGATTCTATTAAACTTCTCGTTTTCTAATATAAAAAAGACTTGCCATTTTGTATCTTATATGTCATTTGGCCATTGATGAAAGTGATTGATGATTTGCTGAGACTCCACAATGTCTGTACAATGCTAAAGATTGGTTTCTTATTTAGCATATATACAGTGTTAGAGAGTTACCCGTTACCACTACGTTACCTCTTCTTGTCTTCTTCAAGTAGCAAAAATCTCTTATACAGTAGGTTTTAGATAGAAATTATAACAAATATTAAATTTTGGCCGAAGAATATTTGGGACAATGTAGTGGCCTAGTTAATAAATTACGAAATAAAAAGCAATGAATATTACAGCGAAATCTAACATTTTCAGAATATAAGTTCTAGGCACGAATAAGTTTAGTTAAATTTATTACTTAGTACGAGAAAGCTAATGACATTTGTCTTGTAATTTATACGTAAGTGTTTTGATATTAGGTGAATTTGAAGACATAACCCTATAGTTATGGATTGAGTCTATATACTCCAGTAAAACTATAAAACATTTTTCTGACTTGTTTATGCACTAATACCTTCATAATTTTGCAGACCACTAATTAATACTAGGGTTTCCTATCAATTTTACATGAAAGAGGGTCTTGTAACAGGCAGCAACATAAAACTGTTCAATATAATGCTTCGGTAATACACGGCTTATAACCAGTTCGGTAGCTAGATAGTTAATCGCTATGACGATCTGATCATATCGTTAATTGAGCTTAGAGATCATCATTTTCGAATTCATTTAAAATAATTTATGAAGTAGAATAGGATAGAACATCAGTTTAACTTGTACTTGTAAAATGTTTGTATTTATTTTAGGACCTCCAGAAAAGCCAAAAGATTGTAAAGTATGGAACGTTACAGTTGATTCAGTTGAAATATTCTGTAAACAAGGTTTCGACGGAGGATTAAAGCAGTATTTTGTTATGGAAGTGCACGATGAAAACTTACATAGCCTTCGAGCTAACCTTACGTCCTCTGTTCCGACATTTCTGTTACGAGGCCTAGACGATGGTTCTATGCTGAAGCTAATAATTTATGCCGTCAACATTGAGGGAAGAAGTGATCGAAGTGTCATTACTATCAATACAATCTCAGATTGGGTTGGCAGTGCCGGTAAAATATTTATATATAAACTTGTCTTGTCAGACTTATCGAATTTGTTCATTTTAGTGAAATATATTTTTCTACGCATTGAAGCTATGTAGTTTAATCCTTCTTTCACATCAACAATAGGTGGTCAAATTACGACAATAAAGAATTTAAATACAAACATTGTTCTAGAATTGTAAATATAGTGTATAGAAGTTACCTGTTTTTATTTCTAAAATACAAATAAATTATATATTTCGGTTAATAAAATGATTTTAACTTTTCTTTATGTACGTTATAGTGATGTCCAATTTAGGTGACGGGGGGAATGTCACTTTGGGTCCTCTACTGATGATTCTTGGAGCGAGCCTCGCTGTATTGTTAGTGGTAGGACTAAGCCTTCTTCTCGTGGGAAATATTCGTTCTAGGAGGCAAGGCAGTCAGAAACCAGGTAAAGGTTACCTTATTCTAACAAAAATAGTTTACTATTAGAATTTACCTAAGATATACTGGTGTCAATTTTCGGTGAAAACGCTTAGTACAGAAACATTAAATATTCATATCAGAGCCGTTCGTTGGCTCAGCGGCAAATCTGAGAGCCTATAACGCTAACATTCGGTTTAGATACCTGTGGTGAGTATAGTACAGATAGTCAATTCGGTAGCGTTGCGCTTAGTAACAAAAATAAACTAACGAACAGTCATATCAGGGCTAGAAAGCAGAAAGTTGAAGCAAGTCTAAGAAAAATTGCTGACTATATGTCATGTTGATTATGAAATTATTTAAATTGATGTATGTGATTTCTATCAACGTTTAAATATATAAACGTTTACCTAGTTTTCATATTTAACACGTTGACTGTCAAGGCATCACCGGTGGTACATTTGGCGTTATTACTTATTGTGCTATTGTATCACTGATGATGATTCAGACTATACTTTTCCGTCTTCCATAGAACTGATTTAGCGTGCGGAGAAAACTCTTTATCTGGCCCGTTGGCGTCTAGTTGAAGATAAACACGAAGCAACATGTTGCATGTATCACAGGTGACACACTCGACATGAATGTAAACGTGCAATTACTTTGATAAAATAATTGGATAATAATGTGAGGTATTTTTATATAAAACGATTAAACAAACCATTTCATTGCATAGAAATTTAAAATTATACAACATATGCATAAAAAAGTGAAACGTAAACTAAAGTTCAAATTTCATGAATAATAAAAAAATGAAAGTTTGTTTAGAATTAAGCACAAAGCTACACAATGGGCTATCTGTGCTCTGCCCGCCACGGGTATCGAAACCCGGATTCTAGCGTTGTAAGTCCGCAGACATACCGCTGTGCCACTGGGGGGCT
>NW_013665807.1:138464-147581 GCF_000517525.1 Limulus polyphemus | reverse complement strand
AGCGTGCGGAGAAAACTCTTTATCTGGCCCGTTGGCGTCTAGTTGAAGAATAAACACGAAGCAACAATGTTGCATGTATCACAGGTGACACACTCGACATGAATGTAAACGTGCAATTACTTTGATAAATAATTGGATAATAATGTGAGGTATTTTTATATAAAACGATTAAACAAACCATTTCATTGCATAGAAATTTAAAATTATACAACATATGCATAAAAAAGTGAAACGTAAACTAAAGTTCAAATTTCATGAATAATAAAAAAATGAAAGTTTGTTTAGAATTAAGCACAAAGCTACACAATGGGCTATCTGTGCTCTGCCCGCCACGGGTATCGAAACCCGGATTCTAGCGTTGTAAGTCCGCAGACATACCGCTGTGCCACTGGGGGGCTAAAAAAATGAAAGTAAAAACAAAGAAATCTTTTGCATAAATATATTATAGAAAAGTAATGTAATGACTAACTGAACAAATTATTTTATGTTAGTGACACCTCTTGGAAGTGTTCTAAACAAATAAAAAAAGTATTTGTTTGGACAATAAATGCATTAAGTAGAAACTAATTTTGCCATTTTTGTTGCAGCTTTTGGTCCTTCTGCTTCATATATCCTTGAATAAGGTGTTACAGAGTTTCTATACCTAATAGGATTACAAATCAAGAAAAACTTATTTAATTGTCCTTTAGCTAAAAACGTGTGTGTTTTCTTATAGAAAAGCCACATCGGGCTGTCTACTGTGTTGTAATTAGCGTTGTAATTCCAAAGACTTAACACTGTCCCACCGGGGGACAACTAAAAACTAATTTGGCTTCTGGAAATTGCATATGAAAAGTTATAAAATTGTCACTGGCAGTGTTGATTTAATTTGCATATATAAGTTTTAAGCTTATGGCATGGATAAAAGTAGAAATAGAAAGAAAAAACAGTTTCTGTAGAATCCTATCCAAATATCTGTAATTTGTCTATGCAAAATATAATGATATGTTATTAATATTGCCTTTATAACAATTTCATTGAGTAAATAAATATACCTTACTGAATTATTATCACAGGATATCAGTCTTTCAAATAACACTAAATTATCTACTATTTTAGGGTATGGAAAGGAATACGATAGAGCTTGTATGATTTTACATTTAATAAAATCAAGTAAAGTATGAACGTTTTTTGTGTTCATATGCCATTTATTACAAAAAAACACACTTTGGAACAGCATGGCACTAGTTTCTGATAACGATAAATATCTAATATTTCATGATTAGCTTCACTTATTAACTTCTAACTCACTTATATACTAACTCACTACTTCATTTACCATGGGGGAAGTCCAACAATCATTTTGCTACCGTTTATGATTTTATACGTTTTACATAATATTATGGCCTTTTCAAAACTGTCTGGATCACACTTTTAAAGTAATCACAATAATGAACCACTGCAGTATGATGACAACCATTAGTTTAAACTTCTTCTACAGATAATGCAAGATATTGTTACGCCTCCGTTCGTTAGTTAATTTTCCGTAAAAATTCTTTCCCATTAAACTTTAGCGACACAAGTCCTTTCTTAAATAAAACTGGTTTATTCTTTCTGAATACAACTTTGCAATACACTTAATTTCCACAGTCGCGCTATAATAAACGCTATAATTCACAACGAACGTCTCACGTGCTTGACTTAACAATATTCTCTCTCTGTCCGCAGTTCAATTACACAGCATTACATTGTTGCCGTCACGTCTTGACCGTCTTATATATACAAGACTACCGCATATCTAGTAAACGCTAGAGCATTCAAGAAGGGACAGGATATTTCTAGAAGTCAATGACGTGTTACTAGCGTCACGTGACTTCCGCTGTCGTAACAGTATATAACAGCTTTCTCTATAGTTTCGTTTTTCGTTTACTTACTGATTATAAGTAGTATCATTTTATTATAAGTTACAGCTTTTAAAGTAAGTAAGAATAGGTATGGCATTTTGATCACCGGTGCTATAATTCTTAAGTACATAGGATTTAACTGTAAAAAAGGTTTTTGTATATAATGTTTAGTCTAAAGTTACATTGTCGTTAGTCTTTTACTGGGTCAGGAGACGTTGTTAAGGGAGATTGTGTAAAGTTTTGTATAAAGTTCTTCAAGTCTGCGATACTACATGAAGCAAACCACTGGTGTTGATACGTTCTGAAAATATAAGTATATTCTATTATTCCTTTAATGTTAATTTCATTAACAGTATTGGTTAGAATGTTTAACATATATATTATTTTATCGTTATTTTACATTTTTATTGAAAATGTTATTTCACTTTGTTAGCTTAATACATAGATTTATGTTGTTTGTGTGTTTATTTTTAACACAAAGCTACATAATGGGCTATTTGTATTCTGGCGACCGTGAGGTATCAAACCCTGAAGTTCGTAAGCTTAGCACTAATCCATACGCGGACATAGATTTAGGACTAACCTAAATCTCTTAAATTGGCCTAATTTCGTGTTTGTTTGTTTGTTTTGAATTTCACGCAAAGCTACACGAGGGCTATCGGCACTAGCCGTCCCAAATTAAGCAGTGAAAGACTAGAGGGAAGGCAGCTAGTCATCACCACCCACTGTCAACTCTTGGGCTATTCTTTAACCAATGAATAGTGGGATTGACCGTCACATTATAACGCACCCACGGCTGAAAGGGAGAGCATGTTTGGTGTGACGGGGATTCGAACCCACGACTCGCAAATTACGAGTCGAGCACCCTAACCACCTGGCTATGCCAGGCCCCAACTTCGTGTTACATAGTATTGAAATTATGGCCGAAAATATCGTTAACAGTAAGATTACTCAACTCAAAAAATGAAAAAGGTGTTATAATCTTTATATCTAAGAATGTACGAACAATGTATTTAATTAGCTACACCCACTGTCAGGTTGACTTTTAATTACGACATTTGGAGAGAACTTACTTTGATAGGAAGTTATTACTAAATACTTCGGAATTTTGATAGGCATAAGGTATTGGCTTCACTTCCGAAAGCTATAGCAAGTACTTTTCAATTCTGATAAATGTAGAATGCGTTGATATTTAGCTCCACTTTGTTTATAATAAGCGTGCTATATTATACTTTTAAGCATGTTGAATATCTCAGTGTTTGCAACTTCCAATAACAGTAATAGATAATAGAAATAATATTACATGAAGAAGTTTATATTATAATTTCTAGCAGCGAAAGGTATTATAGAGTTACAGGAAGTAGACAACGAAGAAGGATCGTTCTTTACGAAGGGCAGTGGGAATTATTTGGAATCTACAGTACAAAACTCTGTTTCTACAGGAAATAAAGAAGATTTGTTAAAGATTCAAAATGTAAGAAATATTTCTTTAATCTTAATATAAAAATATATATAAACATTGGACACGTAAAAATAACTTATTTTTTACAAATTACTAAATTCATAAAAATAATTTATTTTTACTATAGGTATGGTAAACCAAAATGATGATTACATTAGATAATTCTACAAACTCAGTAAAAATGTCTCTTGTCTATATAGTTCCGTTTAGGAACACTGAACAATGTATGGTAATTCTTTGAAACTTCCACACATATTCTTAAATAATAAACTCAGTGTCATTGCTATTATGCTACATAACCATGCCTGAACATCATGGTTCTCAATGCTAACTTATTAATAAATAACGTTTTTTATTCGATTTCTCTTAACAATCATCCATTGGAACACAGTGGTGTACTGGAACCCTTAACGATGTAATACACAGGCGTACCATGTGTTTTTATCACCTTCTAATAATATTGACATTTTCCATACTTTTCATTTATCCAGTTGTATATGCGATTTTGATGCAACACGTTTGTCAAGAAAGGCGTTAAGTTCCTTGCACTTAGGTATCTATTGTTCTGTGTCATTCACCTAAGATATCATCTTTGTATTTCCATGAAAAAGGTTTCTTCAAAATTGCATCTACTAAGTGCAAACAGAGACCTTTTTCACAGGCAGATCAAGTGATGTTTAGAGGTTTCAGCCTTCTATATGATCACTAGGAATGGCCAATTTTCACGTGAGTAGCTCATGTCACCCTATAAGAATATGGCATTATAGTTTTGAATATATAATGGGATATTTTCTCAGGCTAGAAAATATATAGAGTTTATACAACTATTAATATATAGACAGTTTTTTTTTCAATACACTTAGCTTGGCTTCAACTTATAAACCACTTGGCTTTTCAAAATATTCAAGGTTCAAAGAGAATAAACAGCTAGTTTTCCTGTAAACGTGACTTTTCATCAAGCTAAACAAATACACACACACACACACACACTGTTATTTGTGTCATTCAATAAAAGATTATATTAATTCTGTTCAGTCTTTTTCTTTTACGAACTAAGTCAGATTCAGAAAAGTTAGAAATACTTTGTGATATATATCTTGGTCGAATCTCCTGTTAAGCTGCTGACTTCTCTTTACACTCTTTTGAGAAATCAGTTTTCACCTGAGAATACCAGAATAATAAGAATTAAGTAAATCTGATTAGTTTAGATTAGTTTCTGAGATCAAGTTCATTAGTTGGAGTCTATTGAAAGTATTCTGACTTTGTTCAGGAGAAAAAAAAGATACACATATGTAGGTCAAACAGTTAGTACTTGTTTGTGCATATTTATATTTAAAGTGATTCTTTTTGTTAATGCATAATTATTAATTACAAATAAAGACCTTGAAAAGAAATAGAAGCATGCTTGAACCTTATGCCAAATTAAAATCAGGTTCCTTGCATAGAATGCGAATTACGCTTAAACATATTTAACAATGAAAAAAAAAATATATCCATTGTTAAAGTATTTTATTTTCCTTATATTTTATTTAGTAGTTCACAAAATATATTACGATACTAATTAATTGTTAAGTTTGTTTGTTGGATTTCGCACAAAGCTACACGAGGGCTATCTGCGCTAGCCGTCCCTAATTTAGCAGTGTAAGACTAGAGAGAAGCTAGTCATCACCACTCACCGCCAATTCTTTGGCTACTCTTTTACCAACGAATAATGGGATTGACCGTCACATTATAACGCCCCCACGGCTGAAAGGGCGAGCATGTTTGATGTGGCGGGGATTCGAACCCGCTAGCCGCAGATTGCGAGTCGAGCTCCCTAACCACCTGGCCATGCCGGGCCTCAATATTAAAGCAGGTTTGACCTCCAAGAGCTCCAGTTCTTTAAATTAATTTGCAAAATCAATGCTTCGTTTGTTTAAACAAACAAAACTACACAAATACTGTAAAAATATATATAAAACTGAATGGGTATATCTTATAGTTTTGTGATAACGTATTTAGAAATGTGAATGGAGTACAGTTGAGTACTAAAGAGTTTTGTACATCTCATAACTGTGTTTTTGTAAACATGAGTCAATGATTTTAATTTAGAAACATCAATATTTTTATGATTTAGGGTCTTTGCAGATTATAAACTTAAAATATTGTGTGAGGATCGTTACTGTTCGAGAATTATTTGGAATTTACATGATAATGTTTTATACAATTAATAAATTCACAATTTAACTACAGATACTCCTTGTTTGTGACTTTGGTTTTTGTATCGCCTGTTTGTTTACGTAATTAGTTACAATACTGTACGTAACTATCTGCATAAATGATTTCCATTTCGGCGTAGCCTTAGTTGTGTAAAGCACAGTAGTTATTCCATTTATTAGAATAATCACATTTTTTGTTAAGACGTTTTTTCTACATAAGACCAAACGTATGTTAATCAGTATAACTGGTTGTTACAAATGTTAAATACAATTTCGTACAAACATTGAGTGCATTATGTTAATACGATTTTTGAGCCTCACCACATCCTTACAGACCATTTCGCCACGTCCGATCATGCTCTACACATTTTGCCAATAACTCTACAACATATTTTACATTGCAAGAGGCTCTGTCATAAAGCTGGCATGTCTTAAACAAGTCACTTCTCCCTACATGCTTGTCAAAGACCATTTTATGTATTACCATTTCACAGTCCGATCACACAGAAGAGCTGTTTCCGGTTGCTTGATAGCTATTCTTCGTGTGAAGTAACATGAATACCAGGTGTTTGAAGTGCAAGACAATTGCACCGATTTGTCATGGAAACAGCTTCTATACACGTGACTTGTGTTGTTTATCCTATGAAGTTTAGTCTTGATTATGTTGCGTTCTGTTGTCGTGAGGTATGTGAACGGTTTTTGCCACGTGAACGGTTTTTGGATACTCTCGAATGGCAATAAACGCCATTGCATTACAACAATTTTGTTGTGTAAAAAATTGTGCTTTGTATACTTAAACTGTGAGGAAATAAAGTGTGTATGCCTTTTAATTGAAATTGATAGTAATAGCTCGTATAAGTGTGCATATCTGTATTTGTGCATGTATAAATAAAAATATAGAATGTTTTAAAATATGTATAATGTCATTCAATATAAAGGAAGCTTAGTTTAAAAAATTAGTAATAAATTGTAATATTTCATGGCTCTTTTTCTTTTGTTCTATATACAATTAAGCATCTATAGAGTACAATCTCACGAAACCCTTGTTTATCTTTTAAGACTAATTTAAACAGTTAGATGCACTTTTATAATGGGTGGCAATAGCATATTACACTTAATAGTAGATACTACTGTATTCCTATTAAATTAATGTTTCTAATTTCAGATTCGTTCATATTGTTTAGGTTGCTCATTCTTCAAGACATATGGAAAAGAAATCGGCTCTACTCTCCCAAGCTCAAACCAAACAATCAGCTTACGATAGACAACGAGATTCTAACTACTATAGTCAAGAAATTAGTTTATCGGAAGTTTGAACGTAGTTGAAAAAGATTCCACAGAAATAATATATAGTTTTCTCGACCACAGAGCTTAACTGAATTAAACACATAAATTGTTTTAAGTTAAGAGCTGGAAAAATTAATTACATTCACGAAGTAGATATATCAAGCTTTCTAACTTTTACACAATTTGTATAATTTCATTTATTTCTAGCTAGACAACAATAGTATGATATATTTTATCAACGCTTCCATTATAGTACTTTGTATTACTTGATAATATATTTCATACATTTGTATTCATAGGTTCTTCTATATCGTCTTTTTTTTTGTTATATAACTCTTTTACAATAAAAAATAGAAAATACATTTTTACTTATACATATACTTAAACAAAAATCTTCGTTTGAATTAATTATGATGTATGATGTATCCACGTCACTAAAGAATACAATAAAACTTCTTGAAATCCACAAAATGATTGCGTTTTTGTTCTCTGTTCATATCAACTAGCAATTTTTATGACTGAAAATGGAAATTTTAAGGCATGCTTATTCGAAACGAAACTTTTTTATGGGCAGGATATATAAAAATAATGTAAAGAAAGGTGTATGCACGTATATTAGTAACCCTGAAGTTACAAGTACTTGATATTAAATGAAAATATATTCGTATAGAAAAAATCAAGTTAAAATAAAAAGCCGTGAGTCTTTGTAGAGGTGGTTGTGGATATTATTATTGCAGAATGGGATATATTACTTCTTTGATAAATGATTCAAGAGAATGAGAGAACCATCAATTCTGCTAATCATCGAGGCAGTTCTTACTCATAAGATATGTCACTTCGTTTTTAGTTGCAGCTTTTATTAGTTCTACCTAATGTCATATGTTTTCGATCCATCTACACCGAAGGAAAAGCTCTAGAGAAGCAGCTTTGAGTAAATGCTTAATATACTCAATCATTTTTTTTTCTGGACCTGTCATTTGCGGATCATTTACTTAGAGAGAGTACACTCAGATTGAGTACAACATAAATATTTCTCATGATTCGTTTTTTGTAATTCGTAGAGATACGGGAATATTATTTCATGAACTATCTGACATATCCTGTTTATAATACACACGTATAGATCGGGAAAGAATATAGAAATTAAGTAAACTGGTTGAAAAAAGTAATTGATTTATTTTGTTTAATAGCCATGTATTTTATATTCTTATACATCGATTATATATTTTAAACATAGAAAAGACAAAACCTAAAAAACACATTTTTGATTATACACTAGTAAAATTGTAAAATATTTGTTCGATTAAATAACCATAATTTATGTGGTACATATGTTCTTTTTATACAATTTAAAAGACATATATTGGAATATTAATAAAACAAATCAGTAAACACCTATGCATATATTGATGCATATAAAAAATTAGAAACAGATAAGTTAATTTAACCACATAAAGCAAAGAGAGAGAGTGTAAAAAAAAAAGCATCTTCTTATCTCTGATGATGTTTTTACGGAACAGAATTAACAGACTAGATTTATCTCTAGTCTTGTGCTTTACATAACGATACAGAAAGTTAAATATAAATTTATGAAATTTTCAATATTTGATGGTACACTCGCAAATTATTTTCTGTTTCTACGTTGCTACTTTCTGTTTTCCATCTAAAACTGACATATATGTCGTTTTAAACTACCATTGTTTAAAAGTATAACTCACCAAGATCTATACATAATTTAACTTATTCAAAGTGTAATTATTTAGATATAATAGAGTTTCAGGTTTTTACATCTTAAACGTCAACGAAGTTGTTTTCGTGGAACTATGACGTCATCGTCTCTACCCCTCCCCTGTTGCGTAGCGTCCCCCCACCCATTCAGGCGGCATCCTTTCGGCAGAGGACAAGCCCCCTAACTCCTGGCATAAGGCTAACCCCACAACGTCTTACTTCTAAACATTCTATTCACTCTTTGCAGCCAGTTGTAGAAAAGTAATTGCTCCTAATAAAATGGAATTTAAACAGATTATTTCAACAAAACCTGGCAAATTATAGATAAACTTGTCTCTTGGCTACTTGGCAGTTCTGCACTTGGAATTTTCCTTTATGTATACAAAGGATATTGTTTCGTCAGGGGGTCACGTGACTATTGTCACGCCGCCTATTTTCTGGAAGTATCTTGTTCCTTCGTGAATGCCCTAGCATTTACTAGATATATGTTTTTCTGGTATATAAATAGTAATTAATCTGCAGTCAGAGAGTATTATTGAGCACGTTCGTTGTTATAGCG
>NW_013665807.1:119016-138406 GCF_000517525.1 Limulus polyphemus | reverse complement strand
AAATTAATTAACAAACGGAGACGTAACAATATGATAAAATATAAACTACAACTTAAATTTAAGTTTAAAAGACGGTGATTTCATCAATAAAATCAGCTTTGAATACTGTATTTTGTTTCCAGGATTTAGAGTTACTCAGTTTTCTATGAGACTTCTGACTTCCGAATGAATGCAAGAGTTACTACATATAGCTAATTGCCTACAATTGCTCTTTCACTCAAACAACTTTCACCATATGGTTTTCACATGAAAATATATTTTATTTTCCTTGTATTGATTCCTGTTTTAAGGACAAGCTAAAAATTTAGCAATAAATGCATAACACACTCTTGCACATATTGAAAGACAGTATCCGATTAGTTGTTATTATTATTGTATGGAACTATAGAAATAGACATTCAAATTCTGTAAATAATTAGAATGTTCACGTCTTTAGTCACTTCAAGTTAAAAATATGCGATTTGCTTGTATTCAAATGTATATCCCATATGTTTTTAACCCTGTTATTTATCTTGCCATTCTACAGCTACAAAACAGCTTGGCTGTTATCATTCAAATTCAATAAACTCTTCACAGGAATTTTTTGAAGTATTAGAGGAATATTTTGTTGAAATAAACGTCAGTTCAGAAAAACTAAAAATATTTTCACTTGTAGAAAATTAGTAAAAGTAAAGAGATATAGTAAATCCATTACGTATTTGCTATAGCAATAAATATAACGCTTGGGCTTTGAAAGTTGTTAGGTTGTTTAAGGAATTAATAATCTGATTACTAAGTTTGGGAAACCTTTCGAATTTTTTCATACATTTGGTATTTTTCCCACTTCCATATTTCACGCTTTTTCACCAAGCAAAAAATACTTTAACCCTATATTGTCCTGATGGATTTTATAGTGTTCACCGTACAAGCTGAAATTCCTACAAACGTTTGAAATAAAAAATTACAAAGTTATATAAAGCTAAACACCGAACTATATGCACTGTAAGAATGGTGATAAACTGAAGGCCGTTGACAACAATCGTATTATAGGTATTGTAAATTTTAGAAAAAAAAGGACATATATATATATATATATATAATTATCAAAATACTAATCAAATATACTAAGATAAGAAAAGTGCATCGTCAGGGAATGAAAATATTGTTGTTGTTATATCTGTTTGGTAAATATTATACTTTCTGTAATTTTTCCAAAAACACGTTCACAGTTTACATGATCGAACACATTTATAAGATAGATCTCTATAAAACTGTAGTAACAATTAGGCTTAGAAATGTTTCATTATCAGTGAAATACATGAAAGCATTAATAAAGTGATTGATCAGCCACATATTTGCTGTTAATTACTAGACATATTTTGGAAATTTCCTCTTAACGTTCGTTTTTCACACACTTCTCATATTCTTTTATTAAAGTAAAAATTATTTGTTTTACTTCAAACGAAGATACATGGAGTGAGCTTGTGTGACACTTTAATGCAAAAGCGCTTTTCACCCTTTCATTTTGTACTACAGTTCGCTTAATGTTATTTGCATCAGTTATTGAGCCTTACTGTTTTATCTGGGATGTAAAATCAACTCCTTCAGTTAACATAAACGTATTGTTACGACAGCGGAAGTCACGTGACGTTGGAAGAATGCGCGCTGGAGTTTCTAGAAGGATCATAACTGTTCCTGGCAACTCTAGTCTTTTCTAGGCGCCCTCTATTTTAGTATATAAGCCCAGCAAATAAAGCGGAGATATGATTGCAGATAGACAGATATAGAGACAGATAATTGAGTTAAGTGAGCGGTAGTGACCATAAGTAAAGTGCGTGAATCGTTGTGAATTATAGCGTGTTTAAGTTAAATTGACTGTGGAAATTAAGTGTATTGCAGAGTTGTATTGAAAAAGAATAAACTAGTTTTATTTAAGAAAGGACTTGCATCGCTGAAGTTTCTCGGGAAGAATTTCTATGGGAAAATTAACAAACGAACAAAGATGTAACAGTATAATATTTTGTTCGCCAGCAATACCAGGAATGTCCTGGGATGTACATATACTCTATTCGAATTTATTACACCGGAATCTCTACCGACCTACCCTCAAATTCAGATTCTTTCAGCCAGGATTAGAGTAAATTAATCTATGAGACCTTGGGCGTGGTAACATAATCAAGGGTTTAACCTCCTGAATCCAAAATTGTAATTTGATCTCAAACCGTTAAGAGATGATAGAGTTATGAGCTAAAAGTTTGTACTTGAAAGAAAACAACAACTCAGACCCATTCTATGAGTGGTAATGCCGAGACTAATAACCTGGGATATTGTCTAAGGTCATGTTAGGCCCTTAGGGGGTTCAGCAGGTGTGAGGCACCCTGGCCTCCGATTGAAGGGGCCCCAAATCTGATTCAAATTGGACCCTGTTTAGTAAATTTTACTTGTCATTAACTCTCTCAACATTGGCTCAGTCAATTTGACGACCATGTGACTTTTTTGTACTCGTTTAAAGTCTTTATAGTTTTGATACTACTAACTTTTAATATCGTATGCATATCTTCACAAAATTTAGCCAGCTTGCAGTAAACATTATAAGTCTTTCACATACAAAAAGTCATATATTTGTGAGTATTTTTAATAAACTAAAAAAAGATTCGTCCGTGAATATGTCGAGTATTTTTACTAGTGCAAAGTTATATTCGTGTTAAGATTAAAATTACTTTTCCTCATCTCAAAGATCTCAAACTTCATTTGAGTAATCTCTAAAACCTCCTCGATAGATTTCAAATGTTTGTTTTCAGGAAAACTTTATATTTTATGTTATTTTCTCTACCCTAGCCCTATACAACGTCGATCAATTTGACCGACCTCGTAACCAAAAAAAAAACGAAATAAATCTAAATTACCATTTTTTTCTTTCTGGAATAACTTCAAATTGTAACATGAAACTACATTCGTTTAACCTAAGTAGATTTAAACTAGTAACAGTATACATCTATTTATACTTACATTTCATTATATTATTGCCGTTTGAACCACGTGTAACTATTATTCACGCCATTATAAGTTCTAACTCACTTGGATGAACGTGGATATCACGTTATGCAATAGAATTACAGTTCCCATGAGCTATTCTGAGCTGCTCGCGTGCGTACCTCATGAAACATATTTATTATATTATTATTTATTTTACCTAATCTAACCTTAACTAACCTAAATAAATCCCTATTTTAACATTTTAGTTTCTTTTATGATAATAAAGAATAAACATGAAAAACAAGAAATAAAGTACTTACGCGGGTCTTCCTTTGTTTTTGCTGTCGACTGTCAATGACACTTAACCCTACTTTTTTATACTAATGGTAGTAATGCACTAAATAATTTTTATTTAATTAAATAATGCACTAAAGAACATAGAATGATAATATGTAAAAGAAGACAATTTCCCCTAACTATCACAAATTTTCTGGTTTTCTAACAATGCAACAAGAACCATTACAAATTAATCCAAGCTATTTGTAATCTTTCCTGTGGGATTGAAACTTGTACTAAATAGAAAACTGACAATTCTCTGTTCATAAAACAATGTAATATTAAATTTTGATAAATGAATATCTTGACTTTCTATTGGCTATGTATAATATACTATTAAGAGCAAGCGAGAACTATTAACAAATCCTGAAAGAGAGGATGTGACAGGTGGGTGTGTGGCTAGAGGGGTCTGATTTTTTATTTGATAGCTCAGCAACCAACAAAGTGAAGGCTATAAAACTTATGTTTTGTCTGAGCAATGGCGCTTTTATAGAGAGTAATTTACGTTAAATTTCGTTCTTATTGGAGGGATGGTGAATAAAATAGAAAATAGAGGATGCCAACAGAAAATATATTCCATTCCTCACACTAGAGGAAATTCAGAATTTTTTTTTAAATATTGCTTCATAAAATTAATAACTAAATTGTGTTAGCATTGTAAATAATCCAGTGAGCTTAACCTTTCACTCAAAATAAAGTCTAGTTTTCCTTCCGTTTCAGTACACCAAATGGCAAATAGGTGATGGATAATCTTCATGTGTACTGAACGCATTCGTGCTACTGCCTCAAGCCAGGGCATGCCGTATTACATTATGAATTTAGTTCAGTTTACAGCTAGCAATGGTCACCTATTATAATAAAACCTTAACAAACTGGAAAAGCATCATCGTAGTTGGCTCATTATTCAGTAAAAGAAGATGGGTGTTTTGTTTTTATTGTTTGCTATTTGACACATCCAGTAGCATATCTAGATTCAGAAATGGCTATAAGAACTGGAGAAAACTGAGTAGTGTTCTACAAGTCCATCAGTCGGGAAAATGTCACATTCACTGCTACATACAGTGGCAAGAATTGTCAGAACGACTTGAGTTGATTGAATAATTGATAACTCGAACCAGTTGATGGGGAACAAGGAGAACTAATGCTTGAAATTAGTAGTACATCTAATAATTGATGTTATAATATTCTTGACAAGTAGAAACATTGCATTTAGAGGGTCTGATGAATTTTAGGCAGCGGCAATAATGGAAATGTTCTTTGTTTTATTGAAATGCTTAATAAATATGACCATATAACATCAAAACGTCTACAAAAGAGCAATGATAAAAGTGTTCCACGCTATCTTTCAAAGAGAGCTCAGAATAATTTTCTACAACTTCTGAGGAATGAAGCTATGAAAAATATTATTTGAAAAGTTTTCTTGGTGTACAAAACTTGAAGATAGCTTTTATTTGCGGAAACATCTGTTAGCTGAGTTCTTGCTCAGATCTTAAATTATAACGTTGATAAATGGAAACATCGGCACATGTAGATACGTGTTATTCAAAACTAGAAAATAGCGTTGATAACTGGATCAATGGTTGGTTGAGATGTTGCAAATGAAATATCTGCTGAAGCTTTTCGCCAGACATTAGTCATTGCAGAACCGTCTGGAAAATTATTTATAGGAAATAATACAGCTTATAAAATGAGTCAGATCAACGTAGGCCGGTAAGGCAATCACTGATTGGCATGTCCTTAAGCCAATCGGAAAATGTCACAGACCTACTGAAGGATGTGTAGATTGTATAGGAATTATTTTTGGCAGCAAAGGACAGGTTTATGTGTTTTAATAAAGGTGGCTTCCAAAATATAGAGATGAAAGGTTGACAGACTATTTGCAGTAATTTTAAACCTGCTATCCATATAGCTGTCAGCACAAGTCGGGTTCACTAGTAAATGCTGGCCAATTGCTGATTCAAATTTTATTAGTAGAATTTGTGTTTTACAGGAGTGGCATGGTAAATTTTTTCTTTCACACTCTTATTTCTTATTATTGTAATAAAAAGTGCCAAATACTTCAGTATACAAATGATATACTCCTGATATATCGCATGTTCAACAAACATCTATAGTTTTATGACACATCAGAACTGACAAAACTACTAGAAATGCTGAAATTAGAGAATTCTTTTTTGGCTTTTTTGAAGCTGTGAATGTTATAGGTGAAGGTTTAGCAAATCTACTGTTATTGAATTCACATGAACTTGACATTATGAACTGCTATGGTCAGGCTTATGATAATACTGGCAATATGAAGGGCAGGTATAAAAAAGTGCAAGCAAGAATACTCCATATCAATGACCTAGTTACTATGTACCCTGTGCAGCACATGATTTTAATGTACTACTTTACGATGGAGCAGCAACCAGTTTGCATTGTAAAAACATATCTGGAATTTTGCAAGGACTGTATACAATATTTTCTGCATCAACAAAAAGCTGGAACATTTTATGTAAGCATTTGAAGATAAGTGTAAAACCCTTGAGTGATACAAGATGGGAGGCACGTATTGACTCAGTCAAAGCTGTCTAGTTTCAGTTTAAAGAGACCTACAATGCATTAAGTGAAATTATTTAAATATCTGATGATAATGTATCTGTTTCTGAAGCAAATGGTTTGCTTGAAAGTGTTCAGTCTTTGCCGTTTATCGTTTCATTGATTGTTAGATATGTCTTATTAATTATCATAAATAAAATTTATAAACATTTACGAAGTGGGGAAGCTACTTTCAAATCTGCAAGATGTTTGACAAATGCTGTTAAAGTACAAATTGAAAAACTGACACAAACTAGATTTGACTATGCGCTACAAGGAGAGAAGGCAGCTGTTGAATGAGTTGTTGGTAACCCTAATTTTCCATCCAAGAGACTACACAGAAAAAAAGACAGTATGATAAAATTTCTGATGATGAAACCCCTTGTGACCCAGAACAGCACTTCAGAGTTATATTCTCGAATATGATAGTTGATAATATATTGTATACTGATGCAACTTCAAGAACATGTTAGTAATATTCCCAAAATAACGGATCACTTCAAATTCCTTCAGTATTTAATAGAATAAAACAGTTCCGACGAAAACTTAGAGCAAGCAGCAAAGGATTTTCTATTTTCATTCTAAGACACTGGTCCTGAAAACATAGACGAGTTAAAAATTCTAAAAACATTTTGAAAGAAAAAATATGTAGTGAAATGCAAATCAAGGTTTTTGGTTAAATAAGGATATGGTGCAGTTTTTCCAAACGTTGTAGTACCTCTTTGAGTTTACCTAACATCCTCAGTTACAGTGGCTAGTGCTGAACGTTCTTTCAGTAAACTGAAATTATTTGGTCGTCAATAAATTAATGTCGCGTTTTGGAACACTTTCATTAACTCTCCCCCCCCCAAAAAAAACGTACATCACGTATAACCGTTAAACAAACCGCCTAAACGTCACGTTACTGTAGCCTATATAATATATAAAGTTTAGAATACACTAATTCCTTGTGATGGCAAACGACCAGACACACATTCGGTATGTAATGCTGTTTGAATACAAAAAGTGAAACAACTCCTCTATAGCCACAGAGAATATACAAGAAGTTTATCGAAATGTTTTTCACGTTCGTAAGTGTCAACAATGGTTCAGCAAATTTCGTTCAGGTGACTTTAGCCTTAAGAACTGTGATGGCAGAGGCCGACATTTTGGAATTGATATTGATGCTCTGAAGACGCTTGTTGAGTCTAACCTAAGGCAACACACTCGTGAAATGGCCCTGAAATTATATGTCTCTCATGAAACAATACGTAAACATCCAACGAATATGGGATAATTCCTCCCGAAATCTCCGATAACCATCGTTTCCAACATGTGAACGTCGCTTCGTCTCCTCTGGCACGTGAACCATTTTTGGACAGAATTGTCACCGGTGATGAAAAATGAATTCTCTATGCGAATATTAATCGCCAAAAACAATAGCTCAGTCCTAGACAAAAACCACTTCCGACTCCAAAACTCGGACTCCATCTGCAGAAAGTGATGCTTTGCATTTGGTAGGATATCAGATTAGTAACTCATTTCTAACTCATCAATCTATGGTGAACATTCAATGCAGAGATCTATAGTCAGCATCTGGAATGCCCTTGATCAAAAACACTCTTCACTCGTCAGTCGGAAAGGTGTTCTTCTTCACGACAATGCACGTCCACATGTGTCATGTTTGACGCAACACAAGATTATGGAGTTTGGTTGGGAAGTTCTCCTCCACCCACCATATTCTCCAGATATGGAACCATCAGATTGTCATCTGTTTCGTTTGCTGCAACACCATCTTCATGGGAAAACGTATGCAAATGTTGGAGGTGTTAAAGAGGACATCGACATATTTTTTGCTTCAAATCCAAATGATTTCTTTAATCAGGGCATTAAAGCCTAATTGTAAACTGGAAAAGCATCATCGATAAGAATGGAGACTATTATATTTAATAAATCTTTTGTTTTGATACATCAGTTGTTCGGATTTTTTCATCTAAAAAGAAGCAACATTAATATCTTGACGACCTAACACTGTCATCTCCTTTGGATTTTTATAGTTCATTGACCACTTCGGCAAAGCATGGTCCACGTGGAGGGTAAACTTTTTACCATATATATGTAGTGGTAGAAGCGCTTTACAAAAGTAACTACAGCAAGCAGTTCGTTCTTTGTTCTGCAGGATCTACATTCAGAACCCCTGAGCATAAGATTAGCTTACAGAATCATATGTTCCACTGTATCCTGCAACTGTAAGAGCAATGTTCTGACTCCTCTGTCACAGGCATCAGTATCTAAGAAAAACTTATTGCATTCCTCACTGCAATCAAAATAAACTTTCACTTTTGTGAGAGTAGACAAGGAAAGTGCAATCTGTGTAAAATTGGCCACAAGTTATCAACAATACAAGGCAGAAGCAAGAAAACTATGGATCTCCTTGTTATGTCATGCCTGTAGTGACTCTCCGGTAGGTTTTAAGGCTTATAATGCTAAAAAAACTGGCCTTCAATACCTATGATGGCCACAAAACATGTAGCTAATTATGAATCTTTGTGATTAACAACAAACAAACTATCAAATGTTTTATCGTGGATTGCACTATGGTTATCTGAACTGGGTCCATTGAGACTCCATTTTTTTCTGACTAGGTGGCCCAGGAACTTCACCTCCATTTGCATGAGTGAACACTTCCTAGACTTCAGTTTCAGCCTGACTTTCTGTAGCACTGCAAAACCATTCTTGGATTATCAAACACTGTCTCAAAAGAGAGGTTAATCACCAAAACATTATTGAAGTCCTGTGAGTGTAAGCTCCGTCAATATCTTGAAAGCAGCTGAAGAATTACACAAACTGAATGGCATGATGTAGAATCTATACAGGTCATCTATCTTGCTGAAAGCAGTTTTTGCTCTGTTATCATTATAAAGCTCAAGTTGAAAATACCTGGAGAACACATTTAAGATGCCTTAAAATACCTTCCTTCTTTCTGACAATCACCACTGGATATGTCCAAGCACTCTCTCCGAAGGTTGTATGATACCCTTCTCTAGCATCCATTGCATTTAAGTATTTTCGACCTCCTTAGTGTTCCAAGGAAATCCTTGTGATGGTTGCTTTATCAGGCATGCATCGCCTTTGTCTATATGGTGCTTAGTTTTCATCATTAAATCTGGTCTTACAAATAAAGTGGCGTTTTCATCCAACAAGTCAGTGAGTTTCTCTTGCTGCATTGGGCTTAAGTTGCCACCAGAATCATCAATCATCATCAGTAGACCTGTATTTGCATTGATTCATGGTCCTAATGTCACTGCTAGCGCCAATCACTTCCACTTCATCCACTGTACCTACATCCGTTCCAGGATCCAACTGGATTGTTATTCATCCATAACTGCAAAACAACATCAGAACTTCATATTATCCAAGCTAGTACTGTCTGCCTTTGGAACAGAAACCAGTCTATCTCTTGTGTTTATTTTATAACCACATTATACAGTACCAATGCATTGGACATTGTCCAGGTGAGACTGCAGAACACTACTTGTACACATGGAGAGTCAACCATTCCCTTTGCCACACACACTTATGCATTCCATTGCCCCTGAGCTTGATCTGGGTGACATTAGATGACTTTCCTTTGGAACATCAGCTCAAGAATTAAATGGGCAAAACTGGCCAACAACCTTTGCAGTACATCCACTGTGAGAATGTCTAATCCAGACACAACAACAGAAATAACCACTTTCATTCTGTGGGTGACACCTTCCATGCTAAACTAGAGACCTACCTTTCCTCTGTCGTTAGCGTATTGTGATGTATGTGTGAGAGATATGGTTGGCGATGGCATGTCGTTAACGAACAGGGCGTAAAACAGTGAGCTGAGAATTGATCCGTGTGATATGACTGCATTGAATGTAAAGGGTTTGGATATGAAACTGTTAATTCTTACTTTCGCGGATCTGTTTTTTAAGAAGTTAGATATCCATTTAGAAACATTATTGGTATTTTGTACTTCATTTGTTTGTATTTGAAGCCATTGTGCCATATTGTGTCAAAGGCTTTTTGAACATCGAGGAAGATGGCTACAGTGGCTTGTAGTTTATTAAAGCCTTTGTATGTAGTTTCTATTAAATATACAAGTTGATCTGTGGTTTGTCTATTTTACCGGCCAGCATTTTGAATGTTTTACAAAGTGTTGTTGTTTTCTAGTAGCCATAAAATCTAGTTGTGATGATTTTCTCAAGGAATTTGCAGAAGCAGTTAATTAAGCCTATTGGTTGGAATGCACTAGGGATTTGGCCTCTTTGTCAGATGATTAAGGTGATAATAGCTGATTTAATGTACTGGGAAGATATGTGGAGAAGAGAGATGGATTGTATAAATTTCTTAGATGATCTAACAGTTTGGAAAATGAATGTTTAAGTACAGTGTTGGGGATTTTATCCTCGCCTGGTGTGCTATTTCTAAGTTTACAGAGGTGGATTTTGATTTCTGCTGTAGTAATTGGGGTTGATATGTCGGTTATTATGCTGTGAGCTTTACGATTGGGTATTTGAACTGGGAACGAAGCTGAGAAGAACTTTTCGTTATCGTTAACAAATAAGTTAATTTTGTTGTAAGCAGGTTGTCGATCTTATTGCTCTGAGGGGTTACAAATGTTTTTGCGAAGTATCGTCAGAATACCTCGGGTTTTTGAACATCGATAGAGGCAGTTGTGTTTTCGTATATAACATTGCCGGAGTCTGAGTTTTCGTGACATACGCTTTTTAACGGTTTTCCAGAATGAAGATGGATCAGGTTTTAGATAGTCTAATTTGTTACAGAATTTGTTCCAGTGATCTTTTGTTGGGCCCTGATTAGACTTTCCATTTCGTGTTTTACTACATTTATTCGTGGTTTTAGTGATTAATTTCTTGTGGCTATGAACTCTCTGAATAGTTAAACCCACTTGTTAAAATGAGGTTGTGAATTTCTGGTGTGAGCGTCAAATGGTTTGGCGTGGTTTTCTTAGTTTTTTTGGGGACTATATTGTCAATGCCTTTAATCATAGCTTGTGTTATGTTATTGTAATATTGTTCTAATCCTATTTTAGATGTTGGCGAGGTTTTTAGCTCTGGTAGTTCATTATCAAGGTTTGTTTGTCTGTTTGTTTGTTTGTAGTTATGTACAAAGCTACACAACGGGCTATCTGTGCTCTGTCCACCACGGGTATCGAAACCCGGTTTCAAGAGTTGTAAGTCCGCAGACATACTGCTGTGCCACTTGGGGGCCATTATCAAGGTAATTGTTAAATGTTGGCTATAAATGTTTGATGTTAATTACAATTGTGGAGGTTAGTTCAGTTATAGGTGTTGATTTCAAATGATATCGAGTTAGAATTCACCCCTATGCTTTCGTGAACTTTAAAGTTACAAGTAAGGTGGATTGGAGTAGGTGGGATAACAGCGAGGTCAATAATGCGTTGTGTTCCATTGTGGTTGGCATGGGTTGGGGATTTATCATTAATAATAGTCATGTTGTGTGTATGAGTGAAATTCAGTTATTTTGCTGGTGGTGTTAGTGGTGTAGCCATGAAATTGGGGGTGTGAGGCATTCTATGATTAAGTGTAAGAATGTAGTATCTGGAGTTGGTTGAGGGGACATGTACATTGCTAGTAGGGCAATTATAGGTAAGGATGGAGTTTTGATCTGGCATAGAATGTGTTCATGGTAAGTGGTCATATTATGATCTATAAAAAATTATGTCTATATTGTTTTCATAGTGTATGGCTATACCTCTGGTGTATGTATTTCTTGGTTTAGAGAGTATCTTATACTTAGCCAGGAAGAATTTAGATATATTGTTTAAGAGAGTTCCATTAATAGCTATAACTGAGGCATTCAATATTTGAGTTAATTCTAATACAGTAATTCATATTTTTTTTATAATTTAGTCTGCCTTGAATGTTAACATGTAAGAAAGTGAGAGAATTGTTTGTCTTATCTTTGAAGTTGATCCGGGTTCCTTCGTGACATTAAGTATTGTATTATTTGGTATTATCAGGACATTGATATGGTGACGGGCATCATTAGAAATGTTCTTTAGGAAGGTATCGGTAGTGGTGGCTACGAGGACAACTACGACGAAGGCGACGAAGCCATTGGGACATAGTATGTACCAGTTAGGCGACGGTTATTGAGCTGGTTGTAGTGGGTTGGAGGTCAGGCAGCAGCCGCATGGGATTTTGGTGGTGAGGCTGGTTTTCTCGTAGTTGGAGCTGGCACAGTTCTACTGTTATTTGGCTACTGAGCTGTGCCCTCTGTGGTAAGACTGGGAAGTTTTGGTTTGAAGCAAATGTAGGGATGTCTGATGGGTGCAACGTTTTGGCTTTAATCCTAGCAACAAGTTGGAACTTTGGGCATCTACGGTAGAATGTGGCATGTTGACCCCTGCAGTTGCTGCATGTTATGTCAGATCTTTGCCTCGGGCATTTGTTGACTTGGTGATATCCAGCACACCTGACACAACGAGCCTTGGTGGTGCAAGTAAACCTGGTGCGTCCAAAACTCTGGCAATTAAAGGATTGATGGACTTGTAGGGGTGGGCTATTCGAATTTGACCTTGAGGCAGCGAAACCATAAGATGATGCCATCCTGTAGTAGTTGTGAGGCTCGCTTGTTGTCAATAGAATGAGTTCAAGAGTATGGGTGAACATGATCCTGGAAATATTTACAAATTTGATGCCTCTGAAGCATAGTTCTTCATATATTGCCTTGTCCATAGTGTCAAAGTGTTTTTCCTGTGTTTGTTGTCAGTGGGAACATGTGACTTGATGGGGCATCCATTGAAGGCAAGCTGTGGTTTCAGTAGATTGTGGAATTGGCACGTAATGACGACGCTGCTTCGTGGAAGTCGGCGGACGTTGGTGAAGTCGATTTCGGGAGACAGGCGACGGAGTTTGTGGCTGTCTAAGGGAAGGTGGGTTTTCTTCAACGACAGTTGCAGAGCTGGCGAGTGGTTGGTGCCGTGTCGGTATTGCAGTTTTCATTGTAATTTTCAGGTTTATTGGGAAGGGCGTTGGAGGTGTTTGGTATACTTGGAGTCTTGCTCTTCTTGTTAAAGTGCAACAAAGGTACATATCTTTTATAGTTAGTAACCCCAAAAAGGACTGGTTATTTAGTGGTTACGTGTACTCAGTAAGAACAAAATTATAACTCTAACAGTTGAGTGAAGTTGTAACTCGAACAAACTGAGTGATTTCTAGATTGCTTTTCTGTAATAAGAAAGGAGCGTTAAATAATAAGTCTGAACTCAGATTTCACGCTGCTGTGGACTGCAGCTTCGCTTTTTCAGCACAGCTCGGGCCAACAAACCAAAGTGTAGTTAGGCCCCTTATAATGGTGATGCGGAAATAAGATTTATGGAGCGTTTAAATCCTTTTTAAGGCACCACATAACTTCTAACTTAAGACATATAATAATACTAGGGCATTATACTTAATTTCTTATTCGATATTATATAGTAGACCAACTGTTTAATGATTCTATATATATATATATATGTTACAGATTTTTTTTCTTTTTAAGAAAGGGATAGCCCTTTCACGCCCAGTATAAACAATAAGACATTGTAATATCAATATTGACAATCGTCTTTGTTTTCAAAAGAAACACACTCACCTGATCTTCCTACTCAAAAAATAAAGCGATTTTTTATTACTTTTGATAATTTAGTCATATAAAAAGCTCAATTTAAAACCTTTTCGACGTTAAGGAGTGAAGGTGAGGTGGGGAAACAGCCAGGGATATACTAAAAGGGGATATTAAGGGGAACTTCCCCTGTGTCCGAGTATCTTGGATAATCTAAAGGGTTTGGATTTAATTTTAGCTACATTATTCATTTTCTGTTTTAACCTTTCTTAACATTATGGACTCAGTTAGACCTAAATATGCATTTTGCCTATATTTGTGCTCAAAAATTGAATTTATAACAATCTGTCAAAGTGAATATAATATGAACACTTAAGATCTATATGAAGGACATCAGTAAAGGTGTTAAGAAAAGGCTGTTGGAAATCAGTAACTAAACAATGTATGTGCTCTGTATGAAAAACACACCAAATCTGGTGATATTATGTGCTGCAAAGCCAACAGTACATGCCTTAAGTTATTTTGTTAATTGTTTGGCATTTTGGAGTAACTATATGCCATTTTCAGTAACTTAGTGCAGCACTGAGTAATTTTAAAGGAGCAAGTTGGGAAAGTAGAATTGGGGGTGTGAACGTTTTGTAAGACCAAGTATGAGAAGTGTTTGATGCTTTGAATACATTGCACAGACATGGCACTGACAAGACAAATAGAGCTACAGCCTCAGAAGCATGAAGTTTGTGCAAAGACAATGCTTCATAGTAGTTCATCATATCTGTAGTAATTTGGTATGATGCCTTATACCAATTCAATAGAGCAAGCCACTTATTTCAGTTTCCTCAATTGATGTTCTCCAAGCATATAGAGAAAACAGTTTTGTAAGGGCCCAGGTGGATGATAGAGAGGTTGCTGAAGCTATGAAAGTAGGAAGAGTACTTCCACACCAAACACAAAAAAAAACGAAATGGCCAACGTTTGATTATGAAAGCAAAGAACAGTCACATAACACTACTTCTGATGTTGATTACCAACAGAGCTTTATCCTCCCACTTATTGATGTTTCTCAACTGCAAACTTTCTATGATTTTTTAGTTCGCTCTGTTCTATAAACGATATAAAAATGGCTTCAGATCACAACATTCTACAAGTTAGTTGTGTAAAGACTGCAAACAAAATGGGGACATTGACTCTAATGATTTACATTTAAAGTGTTATGTGCAATTAAAGGACTATCATGCATTGTCTACTTCAGATTCTTGACTATATCTTCAAACGTCATTTGGTAGATTTGTATCCAAATTTGACTGTTACAAAAGGGCTTAAACAACCTTGTTTTCTGAGCTATCAAGCACAGTTTAATGACATGAGATATCCACCAGATATTGGATCACAGCTACTTGATAATCACCAGCTACAATGATCCAGTAGTTGAAAGACTGTGGACTGAAAGGAAGTGGTGACCCATATTTTCCAAAGCTTCCAAATGGTAATATGAAATACTGTGTATGTATTGAGTGGTATTAATACATTGCATGGTTACTAATCAGTCAACAGAAGCTAAAACAGCTGGAGTTAATTGATGTAATAAATAGTACGTGAACAGTTTGTAGAACTGAAGATGACAGCTAGGAGTTCAAAAACTCAATTGAAATGCTTTATAACCATTGCTTTCTGTCCAGCACAATGTATGAACTACTCAATCATTGCAAGCTGAGATGTCGTTTGATTTAAAACTCAGTAACTGAAAGGGAATTGTGACTCATGTTTTCCAAGGCTAGAGAAAATTTTCTGAAGCAAAACTTCCGTGAGAATCACTTTCATAAGTTAGTTGAGTGGTAAAAACCCTATTGAACATGCCATCCTGTACTTGATAGATTTTTGCCTATATGTCTGGAAAATATGTTGTTTTTACAAGATAGGATGGAGTTATGTTTTGTCTGAGTTTATATATTGGAATAAAGTAGTACCAGCGTGAATTTTAATCATGTATCTATACTTTTAGTTAAAATGTCTTAATTTAAGTAAATTTTGTCAGTAATTGTTTATTTTATGAAGCCTGAACTATATATGCATAGAATCTGATGACCCTAAATCACACTACTATTGTTACCAAGCATATTTTTGAGGAATAACCAGAGCATTACCCAAGTGATTAATGCAGTAGCCAAAAATGATTTTCATAAACTACAAGAGTATTTGACAATGAGGAATGGTGGTATACATATAAAGCAACATGTGTAGATAAGTAAACATACATGTATGGTCCCCCACGCATATATCAGCATTACATAGTCATTCATGACTGTTTTATAATGGAAATTAATCAATTATACAAAGAGACAAAAGTATAAGCAAGGACACAGAGACAAAGTATTTAATCTTGATGCTAACAATTGATGAATATGAAGTTAACTGGAATAATTAACCTGGAAAATACAATTGGATAATGCAGTGTACCTATTATTTAAATAATCCTAGTAAAACAATTTTGAAAATTTGATTTTGAAAATATTCAGCAGATAGTAAATTTTCATGGAAGAAATTAAAGTGACAAGCGATCCACACTATGTCTGAGAGAGAGAGACAAAACACAGTTTTAACTGGTGTTTTAAAAAACACATTTTTACTTAGTGTTTCGTATAAAGTACTTGAAAAGAGTAGGTAATAGTATAAATTGGCCCGGCATGGCCAGGTGGTTAGGGCGCTCGACTCGTAATCTGAGGGTCGCGGATTCGAATCCCCGTCACACCAAATATGCCAAACTTCGCCTTTGACTGGTCCCACGTCCAGGGTGAGAAAGGAGGAGGGTTGGGCGCGGGGCTAGCAACTCCACCCCGTAAAAACCAACCTTCTACAATTAACTGCAACAAAAACTTCCGTTGGTGAGGTGTTGTTGCGGCCCTATGCTCCACTGGGAGTTTACAGGAATAATAAAAAAAAATATTATAAATAATAAATAAAATTGACAGACAGTAGGTTACATAAATATAAACTTGGTTTATATATTGAAATACTTTTAACCTTATTCTTCTAGACCTGACTCTTTTGAATATAAGCCTGGCAATATGTATTGTAAGTTATTTACTTATTTTTTCATTTATTAAAGTGCATGTATTTACAAATATTTCAGTCAAACGTTCTATTCTATACATATATCCAGAGTCATTTTGATTGTGTCTTTCTTTTGTTTGAGTTTGTTTTAAAAAGTATTAGTTGTGTAGTATGTATGATTTCTTGTATTTTTGTTGCATTGCTAGTGTTTAATTTAAAAGGCTAATTTGGTTCAGCTTTATTTTTATTGTAGAATGTAGTTATTTTCTTTTAAAAGCCTTGACTTGTATATTATTTTTTTATAGAGTTCATTTTTATATATGTGTGCGTTTATGCTTAGTTACGCACTATCAAAGGGGTGTTAATATGCCACTTTCTATGTTAAAGGGTACTTTTGTATGTGTATGTGTGTGTGCATTTTCTTTGTTAAAGGATATTTGTGTGATATGTTTATCTGTCTTTATTAAATACATTCAATCAATCAATTTACTTCTTAGATATTTTGATTTTTGATCATTCAGGCATCGAAGAGCCCGGAAAGAGAATCAGGGGCGCTCAAAAACTATTGTTTCTCTTCACCCCACATATACTGGATTATTATGCAGTAACGAAGTTTAGAGACTAAGGGCCGAAAATAATTAATTTTAGGATAATATAAAAATGTGATTTAGTTTCTAAATTCTAGTGACTTAACCTGGGCTTGTGCGGGTATCATCGGTTGGCACTATCCTAAGGTGATCGGGAAGGTCAAGCTGGTGTGTCCGGAGACCAGAAATTTATCTGGTGACGAGACGAGAAGAAGGAAGTTCGATAAGTAGGTGGTGACGACATTGATGATGGTGTCCAGGATTCCAAGAATGTTAACCAAAGCCACGTCCAAAAAAAATTGCTACAATTTTGGCGTTTTATTTGACAGAATCTATGCGAATATTAAAATAATTGAGATTAACTTTATGTAATTTGGATAAAAGTAAAACAGAGAAGTTTTGGGACCAAGTTATTAAATTCTTAGAATAAATTAAGATCGAATTAAAATATAGGCATGGGTTTATGAATCTATATAAATTTAATGATACTGTCTCTTGCCTGTTCATGTAACTAATTTGCAGGGTGTGGATGGATCTTCACCAAAATGGTAAGGAGGCTCATTTTTTTGTTTTGCATTCTGCGGTTTTATGGGCGTTTTTGCGCATCTTACAACTATTTAGCCCCCTTTTGATGGACCTTGGCATGAAAGTTTGTTGGGTCCATGAGGAGATACATGCAAAATTGCGGATTCATATTTTGTGTTTGAAGTTCTTATGGACATTTTTCCGTTTTTAACTATTACATATAATGGCAACAACTTTTCATGTTCTAAGATTGCCTTTCATTAATCATGAATTTACATAACTTCCGTCCAGGGGGACAAGTACTCCAGCTAGTAGGTAAATAACTAAATAAAAAAACTAATTAATTAAAAAAAAACGACTAACTGTCCTTTTCAGGGTGGGGGGTCAAAATTCGATCCATAAAGATTTTGTTGTGGAGGGAAACGGTAGTACCCCGATAACACCATCTTTCATGGCCTGTGTGCTGAAAAGAAATCCCAGACCGTGCCAGGAAGAAGCTAGAGAAACGAAAAACAAGAAGATTGGTAAGTCAGTTTGAATAATTAACTAAACCAAGTTAAAATAAACATGAAGGTAAACATGGAAGTTCTTGGTCGTATTTTCGAAGTCTGAGTCGACTCTGCAGAGCAGCTGGGCGAAGGGTGACTGTAACTGCTGTGCTAACTAAAGTATTATTTGGAAGTCGCCAATGAGTTGTTCGTAAGTTTGTAATGTGCGAACTTTCTTGACAATTCTTCTCTGAGTCTCTTGGGTGGAAGTTTGTTGATTGTCATTGCTTGCTGAGGCGTCGCATGTAGAGGTCTGTAGTGTTTGGGCTGTTTGTGTCTTCTGTGACATCTTCTTGAATGGAGTGGTTTGGGTAGACATGTCTGTACTTTCTGGCATTTACTGTGACTGCTTCTTAGTTGTTGTTGTTTGAGTGAGCTTGTTTGACATAACTGGTGATTGCTGAGGATGCTAGTTGGTTGGCGTGAATTGAGTAGTCTTGTCTGTCGGAGCTCTGTTGGTGGATGCTGGTTCGATGTTTCACTGTGGTGTTCTACTGTTTCTTCCAGACAGTTTGGGGAAGAGCTTGTTAGAGAGGTTAGGAGAAGTGGTAGGGCGTCGATTTGGTCTTTTAGCTTTAAAATGGAAGAAAAAGAAAGAAAAACCATTAGTTAGTAGATGCTCTACAGTGTATTTGGATAAAGTGACAATCTTCACGAAGTGAGTTGGTAGACTCTTGGTTTTCAACCAGATGCGATGGACTGCGTAGATGGAGTAATTAGTTATTGTTTACAAACTGGAAAGTATTTCTTCTGTAGATACTCATTGGTTGATGCCCTTAAGGACGAGGTGTGAGTGTATTAGATTTGGGAGGGTTAAATGTTACTGGAGGTGTAGAATTCCATGGTCAACACAGGTAATCTAGGTCGTCGGGCGCGAGTGGTTGAACGAAGATTACGCCCCTTCGCAGGAGACTCGTCTTGGAAGGATCAATGGTGGCATTAGATTTATATTTCTTCAGGAAAGTATTGATCTGGCTAAGGGAGAAGTCATTGGGGATCTCGTCGATGATTACCAGAGATACCATCCGGTTGGATGCCATGGGCGGTCTTCCCACAGAAAGAATACCTACGGGATTAGAGAGCGAAACATGGAACATCTGCATATCTTGGCCTCAAGTCGAATGATGAACGAATGCAATGACAGAATAAATATATTCGTTGTTTAAAGGTTTTTCATTGTATCTTTTTGTATTATTGTTTAAAGATGTTTTT
>NW_013665807.1:112002-118052 GCF_000517525.1 Limulus polyphemus | reverse complement strand
GATGCACTGGACAGTCCACAACTGAAGATAAAAGTGAAGCAAGCACACCCCTCTACTATGTAGGATGCGATGGCCAGAGCTCTTGTATTCGAATCCTATGTTAAGTCCAGCACAGAGGTACTAAGGTTGGTACAGCTATCAGGATTTAAGGCCAGAAAATGTCAGCTTTCAGAGAAGTTTGAGGGACTTTGCTGGCACTGTAACAAACCACGGCACAAGAGAATTCAATGCCGGCAACTTCAACACAGGGAAGATGCCATGGCAGGAAAGGCTGCTACCCAGAAAGGTTGTTGGAACTGTGGAGAGCGAGGACATATGAGAAGCCAGTGTAAGAAGAATACTACCAATAGGTCAGCCTTGGGGAGACCAGTAGTGGTTGGTGTTGAGGGACGCCCACCAACCCCCATCGTGAAAGTCCCAACAGCTAGGAGTAAAATGCCAAGCACACATGGTGTCTATGTGACAGGAAATCTGGATGGCCAAAGTGCATCTTCGTCATAGATTCTGCATCTCAGCAAACCCTTGTGAGTATCGAGATGCTAGATCACAGAGGAGTACCAGAAGTCATACATAAGCTCTATGGTGTGACAGGACATTATGCGAGGATTTGGGGAACAGTATGGGTAACTATTGAGCTCATGGGCATGAAGGACAGACACAAAGTATACTGGCTGACATTGAAGTCCTATGCATATTAGGATTGGACTACTTACTACCGAGGAAGGGTGTAATTGATTTTGATAAAATGACGTTTGGGAACAACAAAGGCCAAATTCCGGTAAGTGTTAAAAGAGAGGTTGAACTAACCAGGTGTCATCAAGCTGAAGTTAAGGTGACTGAAGGAGTTGATGATTGTGAAGTGGAACCAGGTATACATATTAAAGCAAAACAGAAGAAAGACCAAGATTTGAAGTCGATAATTGATTTTCTAAAAGCAAGTGTTTTGCGCCCTGCTTGGAAGAAGGTGTCTAGCTTAAGCCCTGTGGCAAAGAACTATTGGACACAATGGGACCAGTTGAAGCTTAAAGATGGTATTCTTCTCCAGAGATGGGAAAGTGACGACCTGACAAACTGTTATACCGAGAAAGTTACGGGAAGTTGTGCTGTGTCAATCCCATGATAGATTAACAGGAGGACATCTCGGAGTTAAGAAGACATTGAGTCACCTAGGACAGAGATTTTACTGGATAGGTATGTGGCAAGATGTGAAAGAATGGTGCAGGACATGCAGTACATGTTGTGCTAAAAGGGGACCCAACCATAAGGAACATGCTCCGATGAAGTTATATCAAGTTGGTGCACCAATGGAAAGAGTAGCCATTGACATTGCTGGTCCTTTGCCCCAAACTCGTACAGGAAACAGGTAGATTTGTCTTGTGATGGATTATGAAGGCTCGAGTGTCTGCTAGACATCCTCTATTTTGTATATATAAGACCAGTGAGAAGTGATGGCATAAATAATTGAATTGCAGACAGGCAGAGATAGAGACGGACAATTGAGTTAAGCGTGGTAGTAAAGTGCGTGAATCGTTCGTTGTGAATTATAGCGTGTGATCAAGTTAAAGTTTCTCGGAAAGAATTTATACCGAAAAATTAACAAACGAGCACAGACGTAACAATACTTTTTTCCATAAGTTTTTACTCGATCAGGTCTTACTGCCTAACGTTTCTGAAAAAATTAGTAACTTTTTCAGGTTCAAGAACAAAATTACTACATAAGTTACCATTCTCGATACGTGAAATGAATTCATCAGATCCTCCAGCCAGTAGAATTTCAAGAAGCTCTGTTACGTTATGACAGAATCAATGCAAAATCGTTTAGCCAATTATCTTATTTTTAGACTTAAATAGCCCCGTGTGACCGAGAAAAGAATTTGTTCCCTGGAAGTATGCATTATGTGTTAAAAACTGTTGATGATAATTTAGTAAAAACTTTCTTTCGAAAATCAGAACCCTTCTTATCTATAAGTTATGGTTAACTCCTCGTTGCCCCCCTGGGACACAGAGGTATGTCTGCGGACTTATATTGCTAGAAACTGGGTTTCGATACTCGGGGTGGGCAGAGCACAGATAGCCCTTTGTGTAGCTTTGTGCTTAATAACAAAACAACATTTTCACTTTAATAAGAATGTTCCCACACCAGAAGTCACGCAAAGCTGGGAGCATGCAGCTAGAGTTTCTCGAAGAAGCATGAATTTTCCTGGCAACTCTAGTGTGTTCCAGACGCCTTCTTTTTTAGTATATATAAGCCCGGCAAATAAAGCCAGCGAAAAAAAGATATAATTGCATAGATAGATATAGAGATAGATAAATGAGTCGAGCGAACAGTAGGCACCGTAAGTAAACTGTGTGAATCGCTGTGAATTATAGCATGTGTTTATAAAAGTAGTGAAGTTAAAGTGACTGTGGAAATTCTGTGTATTGCAAAGTTGTATCTAGAAAGAATAAACTAGTTTTATTTTAGAAAGGACTTGTTCCTCGGAAAGAATTTATATCGGAAATTAACAAACTAACGGAGACGTAACAATAGTTTCTTCAAACGTCGCCATCTCGTTTGTTTAAAAGCAGATATAGTGTTCTATGTTTCCAATTGACGACCAACTTCGTACTTCATTCCCACAAGTCGTTTTGTAAGGTTTTTTACGCAGGGCCAGTAGTGCATAACTAGAACAGGTTTTTTTTTTTTGTAATTTATTTCAAGATGTATGGTAGGAGTTGCGTGTCACATAGTGTAATAATTAATATTGAGGTTTAAGTGTTTCAGATGTTTTGTTTCGTCGCGAAGATGTAGCTACCTTTGGTGCGTAAGTTTATATTTGTATTTAGGATGCGTTTAGTTGAATTCATTATAGTATTTTTTATCGAAGAACATTGTCTTTGCAATGCGCCGTCGGCTATAGCACAAACTGAAATTGTGTGAAAAACTTTCAAAGTTTCAAAAAGTCTAAATTGAATGGCGCATGTGTAGTGTAGGTTGATAGTGATATATTTATCAGCCTTAAATTAATATACTGTAGTAGTAGTACTGCTACTACCAGTAGTAGAACTACCTGTTTACATGAAGAACTTGAAAATATGAAAATGTTTGTGTCCAAAACTGTTTTCTATTAGGCTTTCCTAATAAGAAATTTAAAATTTCAGATTTATTTGAACGTAAAGGCCCAAAATGTTCTTTAGGATATTGGATCCACTACTTGGTGTTTTCAAGTTTGTATAAATGAATGATTATTTATCAACAGACTTCAAATGAAGTTAAATGAACAGAATAGTGCAGTTGTCTATTATTAATTCTGTAACTTGTAAGTGTTTGTGTTTTTAATTTCATTATCTTGAGTTGAAGTAGTTGTGCCAACAATGACATTCTTCCCTCACATAAAGCAACCTTTACCTAAACTATTCACTTCCTGTCTTGTTTCCATTTATTTCTGTTCATTGTCCATCATTTCTCACCCCCTCCCTGAAATAGCAATGCTATCTCAACTGAGGCTAAAGCAATAAGCTAAGCACTAGTAGTAGTAACATAATAAATATTACTAAGCCAGCCCACAATTTTTGAATATATGCAAATATAACCTGATATATACACCTTCAGAATTTTATAAGAACTTAAACTAACAGCATGGACCACATCATCAAGTAAACTATTATGTAAACATGTAATTAATTATTAACTAATCAAGTTGTATCAAGGTTTCCAAAGTTAAACTGTACATGTATTTTTTGTGTGCCAAACAGTATTTGAGAAATGGTGATAATGAAGTTTTTGTAGCCACTTTCTTTTATTTCACTGTATAAATATCAATTATATATATATATATATATATAATATATTTGATCTTGATTTAATTACTAGAAATATTTGATTTGATATATCCCATATGTTTAGATCTTTAGAAACATGATAATGAAACTTTTTACTTGATTACAGATAAAGAGACGTGCACACATTGGTGAATTTCAAACTGACAATGAATACACATCCTGTAGAAGTTGTGATGCAAGATAATCAGGATAGAAACACTGTGATAGCAGGCTGTTGTGATAATGGTGAGAATACTCATGGGGAACTTGAATCTTTTAACATGCAGCTGTTAACATCTAGTTTACAAGAGGAACGTGTACATGGAATTTCAAGAACAGTTGAGAGCAGGCCCTCTGATGTCAAAATTTTGGTTAACTTGCAAGACGCTCAAACTGTAAATGTTGAATGGAAAAATCTCACCTACACAGTTCCAGAAGGTTACATTTTTAAGCACAGTAAGCCTATTCTTTACAAATATTTTTGTACAAACTATCTAAAATTAATTTTTATGAAAAAAATAATTGTGTAAAAGTAGTATATGTACATGACATGTTTGTATGCTGTGTTTATTTTTTCTGTCATATACTGAGCTAATAATAACATAACCTGTAAATACACTGGTATCTATGATTTTTAAATGAAGTTGTTTAATATTTATTTAAAATAAAAGGTAACATCAGTTTAGCTTTAAAACTACTACAAGAAGTTTTGTGTTACTCTATAAAATTTAATATTAAGCCTAAGCACTTCAAGGTATGAGAATGAAAAACATAAGATCAAGCAAGGTATCAGGAAGCCAATTAGCCCATTGATGTCATCTGTCCTCTGTATTCTTTGGTTAATTACCCGTAAAAATTCTTTCCAAAGAACTTCAGCAATACAAGTCCTTTCTTAAATAAAACTAGTTTTTTTTTCTTAATACAACTTTGCAATACACTTAATTTCCACAGTCACTTTAACTTAAACACACGCTATAATTCACAATGATTTACACACTTTTCTTATGGCTTGACTCGACTATCTGTCTATATCTTCAATCTCTCTGTCTGCTACTCCAGTTCCAATTAATTGTCTCGCTTTATCTGGCACTCTTATATACAGGAATAGAGGGCGTCTAGCAAATACTTGATTATTCGTGATGTTCCCCGATCCTTCTAGAAACTCATCACGTGTTACCAGCATCACGTGAATTTTGCTGTCGTAACACTGCCCCTTCCTTAGTATTGTTCGTTCTGAACAATAGCCACTTAAATTAAACCAACAGATAATTAAAAATAACTTAATTAAATGTACATAATTTACAAACACAAAATTAAAATTCAACAAAGTCTCTTAATTATACGGGACGTATCTTCTTCTGTACTGGTCTCCACCTCGTTGGCTTCTGCTTCACATAAAGTTCATCTGCTCCATCAGGAAATGTCCTATTATCAGTAATAGTCATATCAGTGGTAGTAACTTCATGAAGGGCTTCACTGTTTCCCTTCTCAAAACCAAGTAGAGTTTCTTCTTTGACAGTGGCCTTTCTAGGTGACATGTCTTCAGTGGCATCTTTTGTTCAGTTGTTCACTTCGTTGGCTTCTGCTTCACATAAAGTTCATCTGCTCCATCAGGAAATGTCCTATTATCGGTAATAGTCATATCAGTGGTAGTAACTTCATGAAGGGCTTCACTTTTTCCCTTCTCAAAACCAAGTAGAGTTTCTTCTTTGACAATGGCCTTTCCAGGTGACACGTCTTCAGTGGCGTCTTTTGTTCAGTTGTTCACTTTGTCCCAACTGAAATGTCCTGGATCGTGATAATGCCAAAGCCTGTTGGCATGCACCACCTTTGGCTTACCTCACTGACCACATTTTATTCGGAAAGTCATGTCTGAGAGATGATCCACAATGTCATATGGGCCTTCCCATGGAGAAGACAACTTAGGAGACTTCCCTTTTGTCTTCCTGGGGTTATACAACCACACCTTGTCTCCTGGTACAAAGCTGACTTCAGTAGACTTCTTATCAAAACATAGCTTCATTGAATCAGCAGATGTTTTCAAGTTTGAATGCACTTGATGGTGAATATTACCTTTCTGACAACACTTTCATGAACTCTGACACGTTTTCAGGCAACTCTTCGTAATATGGGCGTCCTGTTAACAGATCCACTGGCAGCTGAAGTTTCCAACCAAACATCAACTTTGCTGGAGTGTATCCAGTGGCTTCCTGCTCTGCTGTTCTATTCAGTGGGGGGGGGAAGAAATC